>NC_140241.1:28989017-29029017 GCF_949987555.1 Borostomias antarcticus | reverse complement strand
TGAAGCCACCCAAGTGAAAGAACACTGGTCAGATTCCTTCTGCAGTAGCTATCATGGTCTGGGCCCACTGAACAAGTCAGTAAGAATTTTTACAGCTCACTTATCTGGCCCCCGGGTGATACTGTTTTTTTGCTTCCCTCTGGAATATGTAGAGAGTGGGTCGTATGCCCACCTCCCTTGTTCTCTGTAAAGCGCATTGTGTTGCCTCTGGGTATGAAATGCGCTATATAAATAAAGCTTTGATTGATTGATTGATTGAGTGTGTTTGTGATTGAACACTTTTCAACTGCAGCAACACATGAACAGACTGTCATGTGGCCGACAACAAAAGGGATAACTCATTGGATTTTATCAATGATCACAGACTTTGAGTAGAGGGACACCACTCTCAGTGAATTTAAATCTAGTTGCATAAGCCTAAAAGGTCTTCTGAGGTAAACAGATTGAAAGGTGCTGTTCATTGTTACTTCACTTGTTCTCAAAATGCCATACATGTACCTTACTTACTGTTCAGTTTACCGTCCACTTGATCCATTCACCAGATCCTCATAATTATAACTGACATGCCAATTTAACAGGAATGATCCTTGACAGCCTGCCACGCGTCCAACAAAACAGATTGGGAGCAACAGCCTCAAGTCACGTGTGGTCGATATATGACAGAATTCATCTTGTTTACTAGTCAGTACTCACAAATTACTAGCCTACATATCTGTTTGACTCCTTTTGTAATTCATCACCTCCCCCAAATATTCACATAGCTGTGCTAACATACAAAATGGCTTCCAGAAGGCCATCTGTCTACAATAGAATAACCATCCTTTGTCCCCAATTGCCGCCCTTTTTCTCATGTCACATGTCTGTACTCTTGGCCACGCCTGCCATTTCATATGATGTACAATGCAGTAGCCAATCACATCCTGGAAGGACCTTACCTGTGGTTTGACTGCATATAAGCCACAGCAGAAGACCAAACGGGCACTTCGCTGACTAAACCACCCTTGTTGCGTTTTCAGGAAGTCCTTGCGCTCGTATGTTTTTCACAATAAACCAGACTTAACCTTTTGAACGAATCTTGGTAAATCCTTTTGACTAGATCAGTTATTTTACTATCACACACGCCAGTCAGCATTCAGCTCAGAACATTCACTTGATTCTACACTTGTGTGTGTCCATATTTTGGATGTTGCTGCCCTCTTTCCTTTTTAATGTGGGACCCCGAGGCAGGTGACACACAGTTACACACGTGAGAGGCGACTCATCACACAACACACACATGAAATCAGGGGTCGCCGGTGTTCCCTGCATTTATCCCATCCAACGCCGTCGTCCTCCTCCAGGGGGCAGTCAGGAGCAGTGGGCAGCCATCGTTCATGTCCTCCTCCAGGGGCAGTCAGGAGCAGTGGGCAGCCATCGTTCATGTCCTCCTCCAGGGGCAGTCAGGAGCAGTGGGCAGCCATCGTTCATGTCCTCCTCCAGGGGCAGTCAGGAGCAGTGGGCAGCCATCGTTCATGTCCTCCTCCAGGGGGCAGTCAGGAGCAGTGGGCAGCCATCGTTCATGGCGCCCGGGGACCAAGTCCAAGTGCTCCGTCCAAGTCCTGGTCAGGGACCGGACTGAAGAGCATCTGTTCTTCTACATGTTTTTCATGTTGGGTTCTTTGGGAGGAAACCCTTGCAAACACGGGGAGAACGTTCAAACTCTACACAGAAAGGCCCGTAGACCTTCTTGTTGTGAGGCGATGGTACTAAGTACTCTGCCTCTGTGTGTCTTGCTCAAGGACACGTCGGCACAATGGAGCTGGGATCGAACCAGGTTCCTTGTGATCCCCAGCTGGCTGCTTGACCTCCCGAGCTACATGCCGCCTCATAGAGATGTTATTTAGAGTTGTTCACAGCTGTTGTTCACCTTTCCTCTGAGGGAAAATCATTGTTATGAGTACGGTGAGAAAAATGCATATTGTGCATCTCTAGTTATGAGGTCCGGTTCTGGTCCACGGATACAAACGTTCATTTTATGTCTGGATGGACTGTGCTGTAGGCACCTATTGATTGCCTCATACAGGATCACATGATGATACAACCACAAGAACATCCAACTGGCTACCCTGAAATGTCACTATTCTTACAACTATTCAACAGCAGTTGAAAATGTTTCAGAGAAGTCCAATATCCTTTAAAAATAACTGGTTGATCTAAGAATGAGGACCCTCTATACTAGGTGTTTTGGCAGCGACACATACAGAATGCGGAAATGGCAATACTTGAAGTATGCTAGAAATATGGAAGTATGCTAGAAATGTACAGTAACTTGTGTTTCTTTTTTTTTTCTTTTTATCATAAACACATTAAGACTCCATGTTCAGGTACAGCAATAGCAGAACATTTTGTTTGTACCTTACTTGGATATTAAATGGACGAACATACAGGCGTTATTTGCCATTCCTAGTAGTACCCGCTGTTCCTGGGCAATTTGCTGCATTTATCACAGAGCTGGCTAGGTCCTCAAAACAAGCGCCTTCACTGAAGATTACGGCCACTTTGAGGCATGCTTTTAAGATCGAACATCAAAGAGACTTGTGTTATGGGATTTGCTATTTGCCAGCTCAAAAAGCAAATTAGGCACAACTTTTCAAGATGGCAGGCTATTTATGTTGCTGTGTGGGGTTTATATTGGTGGTGTGCCATGTTTTGTTTTTGTTAAGAATCACTTCTGGTTGTTAGGCGTTGTTAAGGTTTTTGCTATGTACCGAGTGAAACATCTATCTGTGGTCATATACACACACACACACACACACACACACACACACACACACACACACACACACACACACACACACACACACACACACACACATACACACACACACATACATACACACACACACACACACTATGTACATACACACACACTTCTTATGGAAGACACAGCCACAAGCTAATGTACTCATATATATGAAAGACACACACATTCATTCATTCATTCATTCATTCATTCACACATTCATTCATTCATTCACGCATTCATACAAGCATTCATTCATTCATTCATTCATTCATTCATTCATTCATTCATTCATTCATTCATTCATTCATTCATTTATTCATCCAACTCCCTCCCCTCTCAGCAGTGTGTGAATGTGTCTGCGGTTTGCCCCAAGGCCATACAGAGTGGAGGATGTGGGGGCGGCAACAGTCTCAGTCTAAGCCTGTCTCATTCACTATTCACCGGAACAGACTCTCACACACACACACACACACACACACACACACACACACACACACACACACACACACACACACACACACACACACACACACACACACTCCTATGGAAGACACAGCCACAAGCTAATGTTCTCATATATATGAAAGACACACACACACACACACACTACCCCTGCTGTACAGCAAACACACTTCGGCCTTGGAGGGAAAGCACACATTTGCGGAGTGAGCTGAAGCTTTCCACCTTTCCATCACCTATTAACAGAGTCAATATTAACACGTCCTCTATCTCTCTCTCTCTCTCTCTCTCTCTCTCCCTCTCTCCTTTCTCTCAGCTGGCGCCCGGCGCACACTGACTTCTGTCCGTCAACGAGCCTCGCAGTTCAAGTACAGCGTTACCGTAGGGGGACTAGTTCCAGCTGCACAGGTGGATACGGACACATCTCTTCATGTTCCAGTCTCAAAGGTCAGACACACAAAGCCCGCCTCCTTCTCTCCTCTCCTCTCCTCTCCTCTCCTCTCCTCTCCTCTCCTCTCCTCTCCTCTCCTCTCCTCTCCTCTCCTCTCCTCTCCTCTCCTCTCCTCTCCTCTCCTCTCCTCTCCTCTCCTCTCTCTTCTCCTCCCCTCCCCTGTCCTCTCCCCTCCCCTCCTCCTGTCATCAGGGAAGATTTCCTGGGTGAGCAGAGAGAGACGCAGAGAAGAAAGATGTTCTCTGCCATTTAAAAACGTTCCTTCCCTCTGGCACTTAAGGTGAGTGGTGGCAGGGAGAAGCCTATCTATTCATTATGGTCACTCGGATGACTGACTGCGGTTATTGGTGTCCTCTACGGTAATGTGCATTAGCAAATGCCAAAGACTTTGGCAAATGCCAACATCATAGAGAAATGTTTCAGTCTGGATTATTAACATTTGAATTATGTTCAAAGTCAGATACAGTACATAGATACACATATGTACACATACATGCTCGCACCCACCCACTCACACCTACAGTACCCACACACACACACATACACACACACACACACACAGACGCACATGCACGCACACACACACACACACCCACAGACACACATGCACGCACACACACACACACACACACACACACACACGCACACACACACACTTCAACCCGTTGACACTGGGAAAAAAAGGGATGTGTGTGAAAAAGGGATTCATCCAGCCATTCATGTGTTTCTTTTCATCTTGTGACCAGCCCACAGCCCTGCTAAATGCACAGTGCAGACCACACAGTATACACTTGGGAAAAGGCTAAACATATGACAAGTCTGCAGCCAGAGGCACACAGGCTATCTCTGCACGACATCACATGCTCGTTAACTAATTCCGCTGTTCCACAAATTGGCTACTGTGTGTTGGTTTTATTTTAGCTGCCGATCTCCAAGAATAGTCAGAATCTGTAAAGTCAGCCCCTAAAATAGCAGTAATGGGTGCTTGTGGTCGCTGTGGCGCATTGGTGGTGTATAAAAAATGAAAATAAAGGAAAGTAGTGGGCCATTACACATTAACCACGTTGCTGAGCTAAGACAAGGCTGCTTGGAATTCCTCGCCGCCATTTCACCACAAAAAATGTGGTCCTGGTACCCTAGATTCTTCTCTCAGGGCTTGGATGAAATTGGAGGAGTTGGAAGAGTTGGCTTGAGAGTGTGTTCGAGTTGAGAAGGTTCAGACACAAAATGCCTTTCTTAAACATTATGAAAGGAGTTGAGATTGCAGAGAGAGAGAGAGTGAGAGAGAGAGAGAGAGAGAGAAAGGAAGAAAGAGAGAAAAAAAGAGGAAGGAAGAAAGAGAAAGGAAGGAAGGAAGGAAGAATTCTGATAAGGAAAGACAACGTAAGAGAGACTAAGAGATGTTTTAACTTTCCCCCAGGGTAAAGCACCTCCCTACCTTAAAGAACTCCTCACTCCACTAAACCCCTCCTGCAATCTTCAATGTGGAAACACCCTGCTTCTTCATACCCACAGGACTAAGTTCTGCTCTATGGGAGACCCTGCTTCTTCATACCCACAGGACTAAGTTCTGCTCTATGGGAGACCCTGCTTCTTCATACCCCAGGACTAAGCTCTGCTCTATAGAGACCCTGCTTCTTCATACCCCAGGACTAAGCTCTGCTCTATGGGAGTCCCTGCTTCTTCATACCCCAGGACTAAGCTCTGCTCTATGGGAGACCATGCTTCTTCATACCCACAGGACTAAGCTCTGCTCTATGGGAGGCCTTTTGCTCAGCTGCCCCTCGCCTTCGGAATGCCCTCTCTGACAATCTGAGGGCACCACAGACTATGTTCTTTTAAGACTTGTAAAGACCAACTTTGCATGTATATATTTAATTTATAAATTAGTGTTCTCCGTTGTCTTAATGACTTTGTGATTGTTACAGCACTTTGAGATCGTTAAAGAAAAGTGCTTTATACTGTAAATAAAATAAATTAATGATTATTATTTTAGAAAGACTCCGCCCATTACGCAGTTTGTGTGAGACACAGTCGCACGATGTGGCCTTTGGCAATGAATGGATCTCCTCCCCTCCATCCATCCTTACTGACAGCATCCTCCTACAGTACCAGCGTGGACCGGAGTCCCGGGCCCACAGCCGCATGGACGCGCCCGGGGGACAGAGAGAGTGGGTTCTTTATCCCTGTGGGTCTGGAGAGCTGACAGTGCACACACAGATGGCCCTGCGCAGCCCGGAGAAGCACCGGAGGCATGTGGAGGACGCCTGCTATTTCCCCAGCGAGGGGATGGGAAATAACTGTGGCTGAAGCAGAGCCCAGCTGTGTGTCCGGGACGCAGGGGAGGGTGTGTGTGTGTTTGGGAGGGTGTGTGTGTGTGTTTGGGAGGGGGGTGGGGGAGGGTGTGTGTGTGTGTGTTTGGGAGGGGGGTGGGGGTATGCAGATGTGGTGACACGTGTCTAGGGGGACCGGGAGGTTGCAGGATGGAGAGACTTGAGAGACAGATTGAAAGACTTGGGGAAATAGAGAAACTTAATTACAGACGGCAACACAGATACAAACACACGCGCGTGCACGCACACTCACACGCACACACACACACACACACAAACATACACACACACACACACACACATATACACACACACACAAAGATAAACATTACAAATCACATTTATCTCTTCATTCATTCATTCATTCATTCATTCATCCATTCATTCATTCACTTACGCATTCATTCATTCATTCATTCATTCATTCATTCATTCATTCATTCATTCATTCATTCATTCATTCATTCATCCAACTCCCTCCCCTCCCAGCAGTGTGTGAATGTGTCTGCGGTTTGCCCCAAGGCCATACAGAGTGGAGGATGTGGGGGCGGCAACAGTCTCAGTCTAAGCCTGTCTCATTCACTATTCACCGGAACAGACTTACACACACACACACACACACACACACACACACACACACACACACACACACACACAGCCAATGGGAAGCCAGGCTGGGGCGGACAGCGAGGACTTGGCGCCAGGGGCAGCGGAGGTGGCTCAGAGGCTGTGAAGGCCTGCCAGGCGCCATCGACTGTGTGCGTGTATGTGTGTGTGTGTGTGTGTGTCTGTGTGTGTGTGTGTGTCTGTGTGTGTGTGTGTGTGTGTGTGTGACTGTGTGTGTGTGTGTGACTGTGTGCGTGGCTGTGTGACTGTGTGCGTGTATGTGTGTGTGTGTCTGTGTGTGTGTGTGTGTGTGTGACTGTGTGCGTGGCTGTGTTCCGAATCGCGTATTTCCATACTATATACTGAAGAATGACAAAAATGTATGTAGTATGTCCCAATACATACTGTAGTATGCCACATGCAATATGGCCAAAAATACCAGGATGTTCTATTAGTACTAGTATTTTGCAGTATTCTGACCCACAATCCTGTGCTCAGCGGAAACTGTCACATGTCTGAGTTGCGCCGGCGGCGTTTTGATGAATCCCAGCTGTGGACAGGAACGGATGTGGTCAAATTTCAAGGCGCAATGTTAAGACAAGGTAGTATGTCCCAATTGGATGCATACTGCTTGCAAAATATGTACTTTCTTGGGGCAGCTGTAGTACGTACTGGTAGTAAAAAGTAGAAGTATGCGATTCGGACCGATCGTGACTTCTACAAACTAGAGTTATTGGACAAAAGTGGCCTGAAGGTCGATTTCTGTCTGTGGACTTGACAAACCCAAAAATGCTTCCTGTAGCTAAATGACCACACTGTGATGTACTTAGATACAAATAAACTCAAGTCAAAACAATATACGATTGGTAGTATTAAATCCACATCGAATAGATTTATCAATGAAAAGTTGTTCAGACTGCAGTTCCCCGTACTGTCCAGTGGGGGCGACAAACCTTTATTGCTCCAGTCTCACTCCTGCAGTCCACAGAGCTCTCTATGCCAAACACACAACAGCATGTAGGCTACAGTGCACTTTTGAGAGTTAAATATAGGCTTTGACACTTGTTAAATGTTTTTTCAATTCCTTAATCCCTTCTCAAAGCTTAAAGGACCAAATTATTATAGTTTCTGTGTTAGATAATCAAAACAGAGCCTCTATCATTGAAAATGGACATTATTCACTGAATGACAGAATGCTCACAATGAGTGTGGATAATGCATAGTTCAAACACTGACTCCAGCTTTGAAATATTAAGCTTTGAAAAAAGCTTCTGACGTCAAACGGTATTTAAAGCAACACTACTGTATGCACAGCAGAGTTCACAATGGGAATGTGCATTAAGAACAAAGGAGGCATTTTACACGAGCAGGATACATCTGAATCAATTATTTAGCAACAAATGGAGCATTGCACTACTTACATCAAGCCCACAGTGTGCACTGTATTCAGTTATTGTACTTATGGTATTTTGAAGAAAAAATAAAATGACTAATGGCTCCCTGAATGTGCCCACTCATGACCTCATGACCTTTTAGAGCGGAATGGCCATTCAGACTCAAGGTAGTATTATCTGATTCTAAAATATGAGAAAGACTTTGTGCTATACCATTACATAAACTTAAAAGTAAAATACATAAAAAATTGTACTGTTCAAAACATTTTTCAAATCATTTATCCCAAACCGAGCAAGTATTGTAACATATGTGTATTTTGGGCACTGATCAAGTTCAAACAACCTACTGGGACAAGTAAAGGGGAGCTTGTCTAAGACAACTTAATTCTTGACAGTGGTGTTTATCGGGGGAGAGGTGCGTGCACACAGCCCCTCACTCTTCAGCTGAATTAAATAACGTCAGGGACGTGGAATAATTTCCCGGCCGACTTGATGAACTCAGCCAAAACATCCGCAGTCAAAGACCAAAACAACACAAAGCTGTGCCCAAACACTCCCAGCCACCACAAATCCAGCCCACATGGCCCTTCCAAACCCACCATTAATTGTTAGTTTGGGTTTCAAGCACACATTCCATCCCCTAACACCAAAAGGGACATTTTCCAACAGCCTCATTTGCTGAGAGAAAGTGAATGCGGTGCAGTGAGGGGAATGGAGTAGCAGAGGACCTGGGCTAGGTATAGAGGAGCAAGTGCAAGATGGGGTGTACTTTGCGAAGTGTCTCTTAGCGAAGTATCTCTTAGCGAAGTGTCTCTTAGCACAGCAGTGTGTGGCGTACTGCAACCATGCCTAGAGAGAGACGGACCTCGTCCTGGGTGGGCCTGTTATTTACCAGACAATACACTGCAGCCGTACAAGGGGGCTCCCAGTGTAAATCTCTAATCTCTGATTAGCAGAGGGTCTGACCTAAGTCGATCTTCCAAAGATCTTTCCTTGGCTTAACCTTTCCCCCTGACAGGGATAAAGGGAATGCTGGAGGACAGTCCATTTTTAAAGGAGAATGCTCGTTTTTGACAACCTGGACCTTATTTACGGCACATTATAAGACGTTTGACTCACCGAGATAACTTTCTTGAGAAACTAATCTTTAGAAACGTCTTTAGAAACGAAATAGCTTCCCCACTTGCTCCAGCACGCATGCGCACAGCGCGCAGACTGGCTATTCTCCGTTACGTCTGTAGGCTACACTCACGGCTCACATTCTCTACGCTACGATCGGCTTGTTGGTGCCTGGAATATTGTGTGCAATATGCCAGAATATTTATCAGATTTTGAGGATATAGAAGATGACTTAGAATATGATGGACGCCGATCGTAGCGTAGAGAATGTAGGCCGCGAGTGTAGCCTACAGACGCTGTGCGCATGCGTGCTGGAGCAAGTGGGGAAGCTATTTCGTTTCTAAAGACGTTTCTAAAGATCATATTACAGAGGCATGTGAAAAACCACAACAAGCCCTCGCTCTATGTAAGCACAACTAGCGATTCATAAAGACAGATTGATGAAAACAACCCTTTCGTGGCAGAACATTTATTTTTTAGAAGCTGCATTCTCAGTGCCCCGTCCGCCGCCATTACATGGATATACTTGGCTCGCGCTGGATTTTAAACTTCTTCTACAGGCCTCCGAATTACACCAAAGTGATCTCGGTGAGTCAAACGTCTTATAATATGCCGTAAATAAGGTCCAGGTTGTCAAAAAACGAGCATTCTGATTAAAGGCATCACATCTGCTGCCAACAGCATGCCCTCCACCCATTAAAACTGTCATGTCTGTTAAGCATTTGTTCTTTATTCATGTCTTTTTGCGCTAAAATTCCATGCAATGCTATTTGTATCTCCCCTCTCCAGTGATTTAGCAGACACTTTTATCCAAAGCGACTTAAAATAATTGCATGTATAAAGTCAGAGTAGCCTACTACTACTCACGAGAACTCACAAGTGTATCTCTTTCATATATCTCTTTTCATGTATCTCTTTCTCTTTTCATCAAGTGACTAAGAGTGTAATCTATTGCTGAAGGCAAAGTGCAAGAATAGCAAACTAAAAATACAATAGCTGCTTAAGAGGGAGGATCCTGGTAGTACTTCTTGAAGATGTGAGTTTTGAGCCTGTGGCGAGAGATGGCCAGCGACTCTGCTGTCGTCAGTGGGCAGTTCGTTCCACCACTGTGGTGCCAGGACAGAAAAGAGAACACGTCAGTCAACCGCATGGGCCTCAGAGTGACGGGGCAACCAGTCGCCCCGAGGTAGCAGAGCGTAGCGGTCGGGAGGGGTAGGGTTTGGCCATGGCCTGGAGGTAGGAGGGAGCTGTTTCTTTCATTGTCCTGTAGGCTAGTATCCGAGTTTTAAACTGGATGTGAGCCTCTACAGGGAGCCAGGGTAGAGAACGGAGAAGGGAAGTTGTGTGGGAGATCCTGGAGTGGTTGAACACCAGGCGAGCAGCAGCTTTCTGGACAAGCTCCAGAGGTTTAATGGCGGAAGTCAGGGCCCCGACAAGGAGGGAGTTGCAGTAGTCCAGGCGGAAGATGACAAGACCCCCGATGAGGGGTCATCCCTATATTCCCCGGGTCCTATGTTCCCCCGGATAAGCACCTGCGCCGTTTCGTCAGTGAGGAAAGGGAGAATTCTCCTGATGTTGTAGAGCAAACAGTAGGAATAGGAAGTAGGAATTTGCAAGAGCGTGTAACGGATGTGGTAATGTGCGAGAGCGACAGTTGGTCATCCAGGATCACACCCAGATTCCTTGCAGTTCGAGTTAGTGTCACCATTGTGTCGTCAGTGGTGATGGCCAGGTGGCGGTTCGGGCAGCCCTTCCCCGGGAGGAGCAACAGCGAAGCAGCTGCTTTTTCTAAACGTAACTGAGTGATCGTGTTCGATTTCTTCAAAGTATCTTCAACTAAAATAATTTGGTTTAGTTTTTAGTTGATTTGACAATAGGAATAAAACAATCAGATGATTATATCACAGCTTAAAAATGTTGTCAAGAATAGCACAATAAAGTCTCACTGAATCTCCATTGTGGACACTGATATATTATGGGAGTACAGACTCTAACCTTACTGTAACACATTCAATAGCTAGCCCAGTCAAACAGAACATACCTCTATCTGACTCTTTTACACAAGCACATAGAGACACATACTGTAATATTATTCAAATATTATTCTAATAATATTCATACAATAGTCCTTGCAGATTCAGTAGCATGATTTACATTACAGCAACACACACCCAACGAATCCATTCAGACCACAGACAATAATGAGGTCTCCCAGGTCTTATGAAGGGTCTATTTTCAGTGGCACTCCAAGACACTTAAGATCCAAATCAATTCAGGAAAGATTGAATAAGCCTTCACTGCCCACCTTTTTACGAGGTATATGTCCTTCACTTGATCCCTATTCCATAGTCGATGTACAAATAGATTAGAAAAAAAAAACATTGCTCATGTAACCACCTCTAGTGTGTTGTAACACTTTGCTTTCTAGGTCAAGAGGAACCCCTAAAGAAAAGCCAAGGGATTAATGAGGCTTCATCAGATAGAAGAAGATTACGTGCATCTGTCCAGAATAATGGTCCGTGGAGGCTTGAACAAGGATGTGTTATGTGAACACTGACATTGTATAAATGTTACGACTATAATTGGAATCTCATTAACGAGACGTTCTACAGAGAGGGGCATCTCAGGAGCCCGGGCGGTGATGCAACATCCAACGTGGTTCTTATTGCTCTGTTCTTACTTTAGACAGTAATGGACTGTACTCTGTACTTTGATAAAACAAGGAAAGCGCACAGTGAACCTGTTATCCCCCACCCATGATGCACGTCGTCATCATGTACAGTTATTCAATGTGTAAGTGGAGTGGGCTTCTCATATTTAGATTATCTACAGAACCGGCATATAGGTCCATCATATTTTTAGTTTGGTCTAAAATGTAAGCATTTATTTGAAAGGAAGTATTAAAACATCAGTGATTACAGTAGAAATATCGTAGTATATTTCTACTGTAATAGTAAAAAATCAACTTGAATTTGAACTTGGAAAATAAAAATTCTCCATATCATGTTCTCATTACTGCAAGAGACAAGGGTTACATGCAGCCAATCCCCCACCTGGCCCAGGTGGTTATTGGCTAAATTCCATATAGTGTATATAGAAATGTTTATTAGTGGGTCTGTAATAGTGGAAAGAAAGACACCGCACACTCAGGTCTAGATGCGGAAAAACGATTTAAAAGGACAACGTTTCGGCCGTAGCCTTCATCACAGTCTTGTGACAAGACTTCACAAGACTGTGATGAAGGCTACGGCCGAAACGTTGTCCTTTTAAATCGTTTTTTCGCATCTAGACCTGAGTGTGCGGTATCTTACTTTCCAATTTTGTTCCCCGTCTCCAGCACCTCTCCTAGCTTTCCAGGTGTGAGCGTTTTCTCCGTCTTTTCTCCAATGGGTCTGTAATAGTGCCAGCAATCCTGGGTTGAATTGGGGGAGTGAGCATGTGTCTGTCTGTCATGTCTGTGACGCCGTGGCTTTAAGAGAAAGGCGGCAGGTGAGTCGGACGGGAAAAGGCACGGAGGGGCAGGAAGTGACGGCGTGCTGAGAGGGCTTGCTGAGAGCCATGACGACGCTGACCGGCCCATCACGGAGAATAGGGCTAACCCTAAACCCTAACCCTTATGTCCAGGATTGTTTATGGACCTTTGTGAAGTCGTTTAACCCAACTGAACGAACCGGGATAGGACCGAGCTGGCCCAGGATGACGGAGCTGGCCCAGGACGACGGAGCTGGCCCAGGACGACGGAGGTGGCCCAGGACGACAGAGCTGGCCCAGGACGACGGAGCTGGCCCAGGACGACGGAGGTGGCCCAGGACGACAGAGCTGGCCCATGACGACGGAGCTGGCCCAGGACGACGGAGGTGGCCCAGGACGACGGAGCTGGCCCAGGACGACGGAGATGGCCCAGGACGACAGAGCTGGCCCATGACGACAGAGCTGGCCCATGACGACGGCCTACCACGGTCGCCGGGAGGGGAGACGCCAGAGAGAACGGCGAATCAGGTAGGCGCCCTCCTCTCAACTCTTATTCGTTGGCTTGCCGGCCAAATGTGTGCTTTCATGTAACTGTATAAGGGTGGAGGACAGCGAGGGTCATATAGTCAGCGTATCATTCCCCTAGACCAACGTAGCAAGGCCTCCGAATAGCTGGTTTAGATAGCTGGCTAGACTCGCCAGCCACCTGGTGCGTCACTGTATACAAGGTTCTCCGAGGTGGTCCTCTGCTCTTTCCCCCAACCCAGCTTTCCACCCCCCAAGCTCGACAGACAGACAGACAGACCCACACACACACACACACACACAGCGATGGAATCAAAGACATGCAATTTCTCCGCCAAAAACCCCAGATCCAGGTCCCAGGGTAATTTTGAAAAAACAACAACAGTGGATGCATGAGAATGTTTTCTGTCGCAAACAAATTCCCCCTCCACCGCACCGTGTAGCGGTCAACGTGGTGAGGCGCCAACAAAACCAGGCATCTGTTTCGTGCCCTACTCAATCCCCGAAAATATGCAGCGAGAAAAAAATGAAACAAGAATTATGTAACCAAGGACACTGCAGATGTTGAAGGTCGGCGGAGTGTCAGCCTGTGGCAAAACACCCAGAAAAGGGAAAGAAAACTGGTCGAACCCGGCTCCCACACCTCATTAGGCCCACATGTTGTGTAACAAACCTAACTTTTTTTTTTTGTCTGTCACATCTTCCCGGTATCCGGCCATCTCGAGGTGAGATATGCGCTCTCTCCTCCCGGTTACCCCGGGGACACGCTGTGAAGCCTGGGGACGCGGCGAGGGAACAGGACACGGCCTCGTAAGATTGTGTTTCTGATACCGGCGGTGAATTACGAGCGAGGGGCTCGACGCACGTTCGCCACGGTCTGGAGGCGGGTGGGGACGGCGAGGGTACGCGATGTTCAGTACGGGGCTCTGATTAAGCACTGATTGAATGAGAGGAGGTGATTGAATGAGAGGAGGTGATTGAATGAGAGGAGGTGATTGAATGAGAGGGGGTGATTGAATGAGAGGGGGTGGCTCACTGTTCCGTTCCTTCTATCCATATGATCGGTCTTTCGCTCTCTCTCTCTCTCTCTCTCTCTCTCTCTATTGTCTCCTTGCTTGTTGTTGTTGTAGTTGTTTTGTAATCTCCTGCTATCTTTCCCCTCTCCGTGACTCCCTGGCTTTGTTCTCTTGGGTTTTGTAATCTCTACCTCTTCCTATTCTCTCTGTTCTTTTGCTGTCGGCGCCGTGTCTCTGCTTTCTTTCCTCCCGCCTTTCTTCTCCCTCGGGTTCTGTCTCTCCATCTGCCCCCCCCTCCCCCCCCCTCCCCTCCCACACACACACACACACACACACACACACTCAGAGTAATGTTATGAAACACTGCAACACATCACTATGCATAGAGACATTCCTCTTTCATCAGCGACTGCTCCTTAGACATGAATGTGCACTCACTCACACGCGCACACACACACACACACACACACACACACACACACACACACACACACACACACAAAGATAAACATTACTCACACCCTTCAGATGTTACAGCCAGCGAGCCAGGCAACATTAAAGTAATTTTTTGTTGTTATTTTTTACATCAGAGTGCAGCGTGTTGAGGTGAAGGGTGATCACGTCTTTATCATAAGTGCTAATGAGATGTGGGGTTGTTGGCAAAGAAAATAGATCAAAGAAAAGGACGGAATATCTTATATCATGGTCTCGTAATAAATTATATAATCTCTGTCGAGAAGCTGGAAGTAACGTACTGTAGCTACTCTCATTACAGTAATCGAGTAGCTTTTCAGAATCAATGAAATTGAATAGGCTTTTTAATTATATGATGTAGTCTTGCTATCTTATCTTGTTCTGCTCGCCGTGGGCGCTGTGTGCTGGAGAGAGGGAGTGCAGAGGAGGCCATATGGGGGGGGAGGAGCCTCTGAAAGACAAGACCAGAGTCCCTGGCGTATCCCTGAATGATCGGCTCACATTCAAGCACCGCTGATCATGCGGCACAAGACAAAGCTGCAAAGGTCATGCGCCACATAACCGTCTGCTGACAGAAACGACACGATGGAAAGCAGAAAAGGTCTACTGTACCTGGACCTTGGTCACAGCGAGGGTATCCTGAAATCCCCTCTGCGAGATAGAAAATATTAATATGTTTTTCATCTCAAAGTCCGGCGGATTGGTAAATATATCACAGAGGCTATTCGGTTCATCTGGAAAGTAGGGTGGGGGTCATAGTCAAAATAATGCTGTTAGCTGATTCACCGTCTGCTTAGTGACCCAAGTGACGCCTTCATGCCAATGTCCAGGCCACCCTTAACAAAACACAAACATCACCGTCCCAGTTGCATCCAACCATTTCATACTTATTCACTTAGTTGGTTATTAAATGTTTATCATGAGTGTGATAGTGACAAATTACTATAAGGGGGACCTGGACTCAAGAGGTTAGTCAATGATACCGCTATATTGCTTATTGATAAATAGCAGTACACACACCTACACACACACACACACACACACACACACACACACACACACACACCTACACACACATGCACAAAGACTCACACACAGAAAGACACACAGAAAGACGCGCACACACGACATACACACACACAATAATTGATATCACGGCATGGCATGTGTCGGATCGGGATGGATGAAATGGGGCAACGCTGACCGACACTCTCAGCCCGTCAATGGATGAACTGGGCGGTGAGTGGAGACGGGGAGGTGTCACACGTTACGGGCCCGAGACTGGCCCATCAACCACCGGGACCGTCCCGTCCACCATAAGCCTCCGAGAAGTGGAAAAGTCCT
Organism: Borostomias antarcticus; assembly: GCF_949987555.1. NCBI lineage: Eukaryota > Metazoa > Chordata > Actinopteri > Stomiiformes > Stomiidae > Borostomias > Borostomias antarcticus. The sequence goes on along the minus strand of NC_140241.1, from coordinate 29,013,040 downwards.
CAGCAATTAATTCAGAAAGCACTCGTTTCTGTTTGGCGCTGGTTAACAATGTCATTCACCTTCTTCCTCCCTAGATCTCTTCAGTTCCCCGTTCTCTCTGCTCTCTCCAGCCCTCATGTATCTCTATAGTCTGGAAACCAAACTTCTGGTGCATCTGGTCCGCCTCAAACGTGCTCTGCCCCATGTCCGGCCTGCGCCCCCGTCAGACACCCAGAGAGCTCGGAGGGCTTTCCTCAGAGCGGGGCTGTTTATAGTGCTGGGGATAACTGTGATAATACCCTGACACATTCTACCCTAGGCTAGGCTAGACCCCAACATGAGGCTCTGGAATGTGGCCCTGTGGTGGCGTGTGTGTGTGTGTGGGGGGGGGGGTGTGTGTGTGTGTGTGTTGGTGTGGGTGTGTGTGTGTGTGTGGGGGGGGGGGGTGTGGGTGTGTGTGGGTGTGTTGGTGTGTGTGTGTGTGTGTGTGTGTGTGTGTGTGTGTGTGTGTGTGTGTGTGTCTGTGTGTGTGTTTGTGGGTGTGGGTGTGTGTGTGTGTGTGTGTGTGTGTGTGTGGAATGCCGGGGGGCCGTGTTGGTGTTCCAGGCCTTCATCTGGTCATTACCTGTCATTACCTGTCATTAGCAGCCATACGGCCTAATGAAGGCCTAATGGAGATCAGACCTCAGGAGGCTTGACTGGGAAATGGAGATAGCTCTGGGGAGGCGTGTGTGTGTGTGTGTGTGTGTGTGTGTGTGTGTGTGTGTGTGTGTGTGTGTGTGTGCGCGTGCGTGCGTGCGTGCGTGTGTGTGCGTGCGTGTGTGTGTGCAGTTGTTTTGGTATCAGGCAATGCTGTTGTTCCCACCCTTCTCTGACTGAAAGTGTCTGTGTTTTAGGAGTAGGACACCAAAGGTATGTTTTTTTAGTTCTACATTGTGATGGTTACAGTAAGATCAATGGGAACCTTGGTCCTTGGATATACTAATCGCGAAAGGCTGCAATTAATGTATTCCTTTGCACGCTGGGTCACCGGCGCTCATGCAGTCTGAATCAAAGGCATTCCTTTGAGTGTGCTGTGAGAAGCAACTTCCCTCAGGTCGAAAGGTTACATCTACAGTTTTGACAATCAAATTGTTGGCTGACATGCCGAGCGATTGACGATAAACCAACATTTAATCATTTTGCTAGAGATATAGATGGAAAGAGTCTAAAGCTCTGTCAACATGGGAAATATCCCCATGATATTGGGCTAACTACTACTAACTAGGCTATGCTAGGTGTAGGTACTACCAATCATCTATATTGCTAAAGTTAGCGTTCTTTTTAGATTCTATTTCTCCTGAAATAGGCATGAAATCGAAAGGCCGGCCAAGCTTGCTGCTGGATAGCGAGTGAGTCTGATGCAAAAGGAGCTTTTAGGCTTTTAGGGAGGCGATAGCTCATGCTTCTCCTCTCCTCCTCCTGTCCCTAGGGGGTTCATCCCAGACCAAACTCCAAATGTCTTCCATTAGGGCCTCGAGTGCCGGACCTGCTACCTCAACGCCGGCATCTCGTGCCCCCCACCCATTCACATCTTGCCTTATTTGGAGAACTGGCTTTTGGTTTTGGTCATGTGCGTCATTCATTATCCTCCATCGGCCGGCCTCGACCCGAATGGGTCTGTGGAGGCTATAAATAGCCACACGGGCCTCAACGCTCCACGTCTGTCTTTAATCCCATCTCTCCTTCTCGTCACCTCTCACCCCGTTTTGATTCCTGCTGATCTCTTCTCTTCTTTCACAGATCCCATTCGGTTCAGTCGCTCTTCAGCCACTCGGGGTCTCTCTCCCATCTTTCTGTCCCTTCTCGTTCTTCCATTTCACCCCCCCATTCTTTTTCCTATCCTTCACTCCTCTCCCTGGCTTTCTATTCTGCATAACTCTCTTCACCCCTCCATCTCACCCCTCTCTCCCTCGTCCAGTAACGTCTTCACCCCTCCATCTCACCCCTCTCTCCCTCGTCCAGTAACGTCTTCACCCCTCCATCTCACCCCTCTCTCCCTCGTCCAGTAACGTCTTCACCCCTCCATCTCACCCCTCTCTCCCTCGTCCAGTAACGTCTTCACCCCTCCATCTCACCCCTCTCTCCCTCGTCCAGTAACGTCTTCACCCCTCCATCTCACCCCTCTCTCCCTCGTCCAGTAACGTCTTCACCCCTCCATCTCACCCCTCTCTCCCCCGTCCAGTAACGTCTTCACCCCTCCATCTCACCCCTCTCTCCCTCGTCCAGTAACGTCTTCACCCCTCCATCTCACCCCTCTCTCCCTCGTCCAGGGGAAGCCAGGGACGGGTCTTCAGCTGGAGGACCGGGGGCGACCGGCATGCCTCGACCGATCAGGTTGGAGGCGCCAGTCATCACCAGGCCACCCAAAAAACACAGCCCGGGGTCAAGTAGGACACTATCTTTAAAAATGTTCAAATGTATAAAACTTAAAAATAGCACTTTTTGGACAATGAACTTAGTGTCTGGGTTATTTCTGGGAAGGAATGATTGAAAGCATAAGGATATCTTCTCTTCCCAAAAACCTGTCAGCGTTTGCGAAAGAGACAACAGTCCAGCAGTCAGTGTGAACAGACGGATAAATCAAGCAGTGACACATTCAAAACATAAATTGGATCCCAGATTGGAATCTTATCTAGGTCCTATTCAGGCCTCTCACAGGCTGGTGTATTGTCATTGCAGTTCGTACACAAATGGCCAACACTGTGTCCTTTGGTGGAAAAAATAAACTCCCCTTCCCGGAACACATCTTCCATCTGAGCGCAGGTCAGAGTCTGTCTCTGTGTTGCCACACTGTAAATTGGTCGACATTTATTTAAAAAAAAAAAAAAACTTAAGAGATTCCTTAACTAGTGATGGTTGCTGTGACAACACAAACTCTTGCTAATATTTCACCATAATTAATTATTGCACAGCCTGAGTGGGCCGCTTACTGGACATGAGCGTTGAACTTCATCACATCACTGGCATTTTAATGGGTCAAATACAACCTTCTCAAAACATGGACTTCCTTGAAGTCCGTTGTGGTTTTGCCATGGTTGAGTTGGTCATAGCTTGGCTGCTTTCAGTCAGGAAGAAGCTGATGGAAATTCCCAGGGACTCTGCTCCATGACAGATACAGTCTTCTATGCCATGAAAGCGTCCAGTTCTGCTCTCCTGCTCTCGTTAGGCTAATCTTGTCAAGGCAGGCAGCCCAATGTGTATTAATAGCTCTCGTAAAAAAGAATATAGAGATATAATGCAATATTTATACAAGGCTGGTTATGCAACCTGTTTGACGCAGGACTGTAGGCCTGAGGGAGAGGGGGGAAAGAGTGTGTGTGTTTGTGTGTGTGTGTGGGGGGGGGGGGGGGTGCACGTGTGTGTGTGTGTGTGTGTGTGTGCGTGTGTGTGTGTGTGTGCAAGTGTGTGTTGAATAAATCAGGCAGGTCTCTCATGTTTGGGCTCGGGCTGGAATGTGGAGTTAGCCATGCCTGGCTGGTTGGGAGGTAGAGGGTGAGGGCATCGGGGCCAACTGCTCCCATGACGTGGTTCTTCTGGGAATCGATGCCTCGTCTCCAAGGAACGGCGAGGGCTGGACCTACGTCGGTGGCCAGAGTTCGTATAGGTCAATCGATTGCAGTATGAGATGGGGCTGGAATGGAATTGATTTAAAATGGTTTCGTGTGGAAGCCTGGGGGAGAGGGGTGTTTGTACTCTGTGTGTGTGTGTGTGTGTGTGTGTGTGTGTGTGTGTGTGTGTGTGTGTGTGTGTGTGTGTGTGTGTGTGTGTGTGTGTGTGTGTGTGTGCACGTGCGTGTAATAAATCAGGCAAGTCACTTGTGGGGACCGGGCATGAATGTGAGATTAAGCAAGTGTGGCTGGGCGGGTTAGAGTGTGTGTGAGAGGTCAGGAGGTCGTGAGAGGTCAGGAGGTCAGAAGCAGAGTGTAGATTCTTGAAGGGTGTCTGGGGACCCCCACTGCAGTGTCTGTCCTGGATGTGGGTAAGCCAACATGAAGATATGAACTCTCTGACGAGACAGGGCTGTCTCCCCAAGGAGAGAGAAAGTTGTCCTCTGCTTGACATTAAAGGGCAGGTGTTGGTACTACCGTACGCAAACCAGATTGCCCCTACCATTTTAAGACAAGAAAAATACAAAGGGAGGGAAAACTCCATCCAGTAATATTTCGTACGGTGTCCAGACCTGTCTCGAAATATGGTATTTGAAATCATTTCAATTACTTATCTGTTCTTGACTGCGGCTGAAAGTATTAGGCTACTGTCACTAATATACCAGGATAATTCTAGAAATGTGTTGTGTGAAAAATGGCAACATACATTGAAAAAAATACCAAGGTCATGACCTTGGTGTCCTGAATGTTAGTTACGACCATGATAATAGAACCAATGGGCTGTTCCCAAATATGCAAACCCCACCCACCCGACACTCCAGACAATCCCAAGCAAACACTAAAGTAATTGAAAGGATAGCAAATCATATTTAGAGTCAGGTCTGCATTGTGTGGCGTTTCTTGCATACTTGCTTCTAGGCTCGAAGTGCTCTGGTTACAACAGCGTTACACATGAACCTCACAGTTCTTCTCCCCAGCTACAGCTCACACCAATGCCCGACTGCCACGGCACAGAGCGTTCGTAGTCATTAATTAACATCTCCTCTTTTCACAGAATTATCTGTTCGCTTGGTGCTCGAACTGCGCCGACCCTGGCCCCTGTGGTGCGGAGCTGTGACGCACACAGACCTGGAAGAGATGGCCGAAGGTTGTCCCTTTGAAACGACACAGCGGGCATCAGGACCAACTGCTCCCACCATGCAGTTCTTCTGAGAATCGATGCCTCGTGGAACGGCCCGGGGCTGAACCTACAGTAAGAGTTTGCGGGCCAGTGTCACGCCAACGAAGAGACCGGAGCAGAGCTCGAAGGGTATTGAACATGGTTTTATCTTACTTATATCATTGCCCAAATACTGTGTGGATTCTGCGTGGGGTTGGGGTCTCTTTGAGAAAAGTACTTTTTGTTCCCAGATTCGTCGACTTTTCCTTCCCTTTACCTCCTGATGGCTCCTTTCATTTCAGCCAACTGTAGTTAAACATCAAAGTCATTAGCACTAAATAAACCGTGCTATATATACAGCACAGCACATCTATATTTAGCGAGGCATATCCTATGGATGGAACTTTGCCAACTGGGCTTTCTGTATGATCTATGTGAGATGGAAAAAAATGCCAATGGTAAACAGGTCGTAAATCCAACCTGAATGAAAAGCCAGACTTGTGACGGTTGGCAGACGACCAGCTGGAAACCTACCATGTCCATGCTCACAGTTCAGAGCGGCCATAACTTTCCCTGAGCCAGATAGACTAATCACACTGTGCACGTACGCACACAATTACTCATGCCTACACACACACACACACACACACACACACACACACACACACACACCTAGGACACAACCAGACCCCGATCTGGATCTGCAGCTCAGGTTGCAGACCCAACAACCTTTCTTGTCCTGTTTTGTGTTAAACTCAGATGAATCATGTCCATGTGCCATATCTGGCTTCATTATGTGTATGTATGGTCGTCATGGAAACAGACGGGGGGGGTGTCCGAGAGGAAACTGAAGTGTTATGACTTGCTGTCCGTGTCTAGGGGGGGTTGATGGGAAATAATTTTGGGGTAGAGCACAGCTGTGGCTCGATACCCCCCAACCTCTCCAGACCCAACTGCCTCCGCCTCCAAGCCAAATCAACCACCGCTCCTCAAATTACACCTAAATTACAGCCCATTAACCATATTGCAGTGTGGCTAATCTCCACCGGGTATATTACAGGTTATTATCAGAGACAGTGAGGGAATGGAAGCCATACATACTGTCATTTAATGAAGCTGTCATGGGTCATTTGGTTTGCTAGTCTCCGAGACGAGCCTTGAAAGCTGCGATGCGGACTGTACTGTGACCCCCTGAGGGTCTCCCCTGCTTCTAAACCTGCACATGGGGACCACGAAGACATCAACGCTTTAATTACGCATGTTACACACTCATTAGTCACCTTAATGACTGTTTAGACACACGGCCCCCTCCCTGCCTTAAAAAGACCACAACGGTGGAGTCAGCCAAAGGCTTTATTGGCAAAGGTTTTACAGAGACACCAACAACAGCGCACAATCGATAATCCTTGACTCTTGACCGTGATGGAGTGAATACAGAAGTGCCCATCAACTGAAGTAATCAGCCCTGTTACTCATGCTGATCCCCCTTTCTCTCACTCGGCTAGTTTTTTGGAAGACTGAGCTTGTAAAAGGTAGTTGAACTGCTCTGAGATAACTGTGATGCCCCTCCCGATGCCCCCCAAGCCACCATGTGACAGCCGACGGCCATTTTGTAGAGTTCTCCGCCGAATCTCATTACCTGATACAATCATGACACATCCAGTCTTTCCCCAAACCCCCTCAGGTGGAATTGATTGAGACTGTTTTTTGATAAAGCGACCGGTCGGGGATGTAATGGCCTCATTACATAGATTCTTCACTCTAACGCTTTGGTTATTGACGTGAACTATGGACTCCGACTCCTTCCACTTGTTTGAAATGTATTGGCTGTCTGTATATAAGGACGACAAATGGGGACTTTTCTTTCTTCATTTTTCATGTGTGATTGGCATAATATTGAGTTGGGAATTTGCATGCAGGGCTGCAGTATTTTTCCCACTAGAAGTCTGTACGGTACGTATAAATGCTGGAAAAGGAATCCACAGGCCTCAGACGTATTGTTGTGTAGGCCTCTTGCAAGCAGGCAACACATCCTTATCTCGTCTATTTCAGAAGTCAATTGTCTATAGAGACATTGCTATATTACATGTGACAAATAAAGAAATCTTGATCTTGATTGGAGTTTTGTGTTATGCTTTTTATCAGTTTCACAAAGACGCTGTGGCACATTGATCTGGTGAGGATAAAACATCTATTTCAAGTCACCAGTGATGTGATGACTGACCTCGTTCCTTCGTCCAAAGAAAGCGAGAAGTCCTTTACTATTGACCCTTTCAGCTGATATTGCCTTTCTGCTCCACTCCCTCTGTCTCTATGTCTACACAGACATGAGGACATCATCTAAATTGCCTCTGTCCCTTTGTTTCTTTGAAAATGAAACCTAATCTGGGATCGCAGAGGCAAGTACCCCACACCTGCTGAAGACGGCCTCTCTGAGTAGAATGAGAATTATTATACAGTTTATACTGTGCATTATTTTTCTTATACAGAATTAATATGTAGCTTTGGTCTAACACTTGACATTTAACTTATAGCAACAGTACAGACATCAGAGATATTCTGCATTTTTGATCCTGAGAGTTTGTTATTTTTCGCAGAATATTAGATTTGAGTTTCTACTAAAACACTTCATAGGAGCAAAGTCATCCATCAGTTTTAGATTGAATCACTTATTTCCCACACTTTAATTAATCTCTCCTTAATTACTGTCTTCTCTCTGTTCCTGTCAAACAAAAAAGCAATCATACTGACGCATTGTCCACAGCTACATGGCAGAGCCTAATCAGTTCTGCAAATGGATTTCAAGACATTGCCATTTAAAAGCCCAGTCTGCAAATAGACAATGTTCTTCAGCTATAATTTAGGGAATGACAACAACAACGATTGAAGCAACAACTATAGTCTGAACATGTGTGGATGACATGGCCTGAACAAATTCCGTTTAAATCGTTCTCTTTTCTTTTGTTTCTTTTTTCTCTTTCTTTCTTTTTCTCTTTCTTTCTTTCTTTCTTTCTTTCTTTCTTTCTTTCTTTCTTTCTTTCTTTCTTTCTTTCTTTCTTTCTTTCTTTCTTTCTTTCTTTCTTTCTTTCTTTCTTTCTTCTTCCTCTCTTTCATTCTTTACCACATGCTCACCAGCTGTTGTATGACTCCAATATGTGGACAGGATGATCATTTTCCACATCTGGTGAAGTTATGCAATTAGATCACTATGGTGTGAATGCAGACTATGACATGCCTAGCAGTCAGATACACTCTTTATCAAAACACTTTCGTACAGTAAAGACTGGTGCAAGCAAATACACAGTGTTCACAGCGACTTGCAGTCCGCAGTCTATTGCTTTGTACATAATTAACATTAGGCTTTGTACTGTCATTTGCTGCTTTCAAATTTGAGGACGCGCGGTGTGTTTGGGATGGTCATATTTGATGTTGATGGTTTAAGGTGATGATCGCATCGGTCATACTCTGTTGTTGCAATCTGGCAAGGACGGGGGTCCTAATTGGTGGAACTGCCAGGGGGGGGTGGCCCTACTGTACTATAAGAAGGGGCCGTGTTTCAGTTTTGTTCTCTCTCTCCTTATTGTGTCTCTTCTCAGTCCCTTGTGTCTTTCCCTGAGAGCAGGTTTAAGTCATTGTAGGCTGTCCCTGGCCTCTATTCGTTTTATAAAGCCAATTGTTTATCGCAAAGTGCACCTGATTGGTGCTAATTGTCTAATGAGTGAATGTATGCATTGCGAATGCAACAGTTTTGTTGCCGCTCTCCACGTTATAATCATAATTTACTACATTTAAATCATTTTAGGCCTAGTACATCGGGACATATAAAATCTATGTGACCAATTTGGTTAGTACGCGACCTTGTATAGCTAGTAGGCTATGCGTCAGTACTGTACGAATACAATAGCATATCGGATTATCAAAAATATGTAATGAATAATTGTGCCCCCTCATGCAGTTCATACGCCTCTCTTAAGACTGGGTCCTGGCGACGGGTCTGCTTCTCAGTACGTCTCCTTGGCCTGTGTCTTCATCTTCCTCGGATAACTGCTGCGATTCCTTCCGGACATTTCCCCGAGAACTGGATTACACCTGCTTTTCAAAGGCGGATACATTTCACCACAAGCTGACTTCCCCCTGCAGTTTGCATACACACACCCTCCCATGGATGCATATGCATGAGTAGGAAAAACGCAACTTGTGCGGTCTGCTTGTACATACAGTACCATGCCATGTTTTGATGAGGCCTACATTGTGACGGAATGATGCCTAAAATGGGCGCTAACATGTTAGTACATTTGCCCCCCTATATCTAGTCACATAAAAGATGTATAATGCCATATATCACATGAAAGAGAAATCCCCCACCATGCAACCATCTTTCATTTTCATCTTGATTGATTCCTCGTGTTTGTTTCCTCTTGTGCGATGTTAATCTCTCCAGAATCGGAGGATGACCTCGTTCAATAAACCACAGCTGGCCGGTCTTCCTTGCTGCTCTGTCTATATTTATACAGACACATGACTTTGGACAACGTGGTCACAATAATGTGTAGATGCTGAAATAAGAATTAGTAACTTACGGGTTGAACAAAGGCCATAGTCATACCGGTTGAGAGTTCAGTGTGTGTGTCTGCCTGTCTGTGTTAATATTAATGACAATGTGTGTGTGTGTGTGTGTGTGTGTGTGTGTGTGGGTGTGTGTGTGTGCGTGCATGTGCATGTGTGCTCGTGCGAACTCTCTCTCTCTCTGCACATGTGTGTGTGTGTGTATGTGTGTGTGTGTGTGCGTGCATATGTATGTGTGCTCGTGCGAACTCTCTCTCTCTCTGCACGTGTGTGTGTGTGTGTGTGTGTGTGTGTGTGTGTGTGTGTGTGCGTGCATGTGCATGTGCATGTGTGCTCGTGCGAACTCTCTCTCTCTCTCTGCACGTGTGTGTGAGCGTGTGTGTGTGCATGCCTCAGTCAGGAACGGATGACTGCTCGTGTCAACAGTCCATGTGACGCCCCGACCCCCGACCCCCTGGCCGTGTCGCAGATCTAGGTCACACCAGCAGAGCCTATAGTCCCCTGGAGAGAAACGGCAACGTTTAGCAGTAATGGCGAAATGAGGAGTGGAGGGTGCTCTCTACCCTGACCTCATTATCCATCCCCTCTGGAAGACTACCCTGGTTGTTCTTCACTTCAACACATATGGACGAGTAGAAGAGGAGACCATGAATGGAGAAAGAGGAGGATGATCCGAGTACCAGGTGGAGCTTTAAAGGGGTAGTTCGGAATTTCTGGACATAGAGCCTCATTTACAATTTACCCATAAAGTTGTTGATTGATGAAGAATATTTTTAGCTGATTCCATGCTGTCCCTCGTTTGAGCATTCACGGCATGCCAATGTAAGCGCAATTGAACCGAATTGGCGAGCATTCATTGGAAACTCACTTATAAACATTCCAAATGAGTAAGGACCACCAGATAAACTAAACTCATCAGTCAGGCATACACTATGGACAACCGTATTGGGCCACCTACACATTACACCTACACGAGCTTTTATGACTCATTCTAAACTCATAGGCATTAATATGGAGGTGGTCCCTCCTTTGCAGCTATAACAGCTTCCACTTTTCAGGGAAGGCTTTCTACAAGATGTTGGAGTGTTTCTGTGGGAATTTTTGCCCATTCATCCAGAAAAGCATTTGTGAGGTCAGACACTGATGTTGGACGAGAGGGCCGAGCTAGCAATCTCCGTTCTAGTTCATCCCAAAGGTGTTGGATGGGGTTGAGGTCAGGGCTCTGTGTGGACCAGTCAAAATGTTTGGGAGGGGCATTGAGCTAAACTGGCTTGGGAATCGTTGGCACGCCGCTGGAAGTGCTGTCCCATTTAATTCACAGCCCTGCACCCTCTGGCCCTTCCAGCTGACGTCAATTAAGTGCTCAGGCCTCAGGCCGCAAGTGCGAGGGGCCGCAAGGGTGGTTTGCGCACTCAGGGCGTATTCACATATGTTAGTGCGCACCATTGATGCGCACCAAAAGCGAAAGTGATACATTGTTTTCATTTCTCAGCTACTGCGGTTCGCTTTCACACAGCGCTTCCTTTACTCTTGTCCAAATGCAGCACCACAAGTCACATGAAAAGGCTCAGTGCTGTCATTGGTCAATATCTTTCTGGGGGCGGGTGCAAGAGCGTCATGAAAAACTTTTTAGGTCAAACATGTGGCGTGCACAAGGTAGTTGCGTAGGTCCGAGGTCGCGCGCTTTCACACCATAACTGGTGCGCACAAGAATTCGGTTGAAGCTGCTCCGAGACCACCCCTTCTGGAGGGTCTCGGTGCGGCTGTTTTGGTGCACCTGAGTGCGATTGCTGTGTTCACACAGGCCTAAACAAAGCGCTCTCGTTCTCGTATGTTCATCTACATGGGTCATTCACATCATATCGTACGTCATTCATCCAATGTCACTCAGTGTAATTTTAGGTCCTCACTGTGAATGTAAAGCCTTCTTATGTAGTACCATGAGGCACTAGGAGCATATAAAGAGTAAAGTCATGACAATTTCATTCATCCGTTTGCATTGTTTTAATGCTCTAAAAATAGGAATCATATATGATGGATGATGGTCCATCTGTGGAGTTGAGAGCAGACACACACACACACACACAAATGAACACACACATGCACACACAAAAACATTCTCTCTTTCTCTTTCTCTCTCACACACACACACACACTCTCGCATCCATGGGGAATTGAAGCCATCAGACCCCCCCCCCCCCCCCCGCCTCCATTAAGCCTTTGTGAAAAAATAAATCATAATCATAATCCAAACTCAGCCAAGATCAATCTCTAGCCAGAGTGGAGGATTATCATCCAAACCCTGGGGCTCTAATCTGCAAACACATAGGAATCCTCCCTCAGCTCACTTACTGGAGAGCTGGGATTCAGGTTGGCAGTAATGGCAGATCTGGGATCATTTTAGCTGTGGCTAACCCTGACATTAACCTCTGGATTAGAAATCTATTTATCATTTGAGCGTGCGCGTACCGTCTCTGCATGTGAAAAAGTCACACCAGATAAACACCCACGCCCCAGTACTCCACAGCAAACATGAGCGTCTGATGCTAGCGACGAGGCAATAGAGAACACACAGAACACAAGGCAAGGCAAGGCAAGGCAAGTTTATTTATATAGCACATTTCAGCCACAGGGCAATTCAAGGTGCTTTACATGAGACATTAAAAGCATTAAAACAAAAAGCAAGACATTATAGACATTTAAAACAAAAGGCAGGACAAATTAAAAGCATTAAAACAAAAAGCAAGTCATTATAGATATTTAAACAAAAAGCAGGACAAATAGAATACAGGAATAAAAGTTACAGTGCAGTATACTGACACACACACAACACAACACTGAGGATCAAGGAGAACCTGGAGTGCCCACTGAGCAAAGACACGTCTAAAAGACGTCTTTTACATGTCTTTTTTTGTCTTTTTCGGACGTCCAAAGACATCCAATTAGGAGCCAGAATGAATGTTTTTTTTTAACGTTCAGATATTGAACCCGTTTTGCACGTCCACAGACGTCTTAGAGGGGTCCAAGCCAGACGTGTGAATATTGAGGGGTCCAGCAGACGTACAAACGGGGTTCAGGACCGACGGACGTTATTAAGACATGATCTGAACGTCTCCCTGATGTTGCGTGTTTGCTGGATGGTCTCTGTCATTGTCTGCGGGCAAAGCCTGCTCACGCCCGTTGTACTGCAGCCAGATGAGTCATCGCCTCCACAATAGGGTCCACCCAATACAATGAGCAGAGGACTCACTAACCACTCCATGCACTGATTCATTTGCCTTCATTTTAGTCTGTTGAAGAGTTATTATGATCCAATGGGATCCGTGATTCAAGAATATAAAGTTGACCCCTTAGCGCTGATCTGAGATCAGTTTTGTGCTCTTCCAAACTAGGCTTGCGCCAGGTGTAGATCAAGATAGAGCTGTGATCTGAATCAAACAGCAAAGGGATTCAACAATATCAGCTCAGAGACATCACACACACGCAAACACCACAGTCACACACACACACACACACACACACACACACACACACACACACACACACAATATCAGCTCAGTCCTCGCTTGTTCTCCCTAGAGGTCTTCCACATACAGACACACTCACAGTTACATATGGTGTGATCACAAACACATCCAAAGACACATGGCACGTGCACACACATGATTGCATGGCACATGCGTGGGTACACAGACATGCCGCTCTAGTAAGTAAGTAAGTAAGTACATTTCATACCTTTCACAGACGGGAGTCACAAAGTGCTTCACAAAACATGAATAAATAAAGACAATGGCACAAAAGACAAAAAACACAAAAAACAAGGACAAAGAAACATAAAAAACACAGGATGCTAGACAAAGGCTAGTCTGAACAGATGAGTCTTTAGCTGACTTTTAAAAGAGTCAACAGAGGCCACAGAACGTAGATCCAATTGAAGGGTGTTCCACAGCCTAGGGACCATGACTTCAAAGGCTCCGTCACCTTTAGTCTTTAGCCTTGAGCGGTGGACAACCAACAGGCCCTGGTCAGACGACCTGAGGGACCTGCTTGTGATGTAGGGGTGGAGTAGGTCACAGATGTACGCAGATGCCAGACCATGTAGAGCTCTAAAAGTGATGACAAGTAACTTAAACTGATCCTAAAACTGAAGGGGAGCCAGTGTAAGTGTAATCAAATAGGACTTTAGGATTTCACCCATTAGTGGAAATGAGATTGATGAAATATGAGGCCCTCGCATCGATGACCATACTATTGAATTCAGTCAAAAGCTCTTTGAGTTATAGATGCGGTGGACCTGGAGCTTGGTGGATTTCCACAGGCGCTGCACTCTCCAGTATTTGCGCCCAAAGCAACGAATGTCATCGTTTAACCAGGGGGATGAATTGACAGAGGGGACAGTTGGGGTTTTCAGAGGAGCGACATCATCTACGATGGCAGAGCAATGCGAGTTGAAAGAGCGTATTAAGCACTCGACATCATCTACGCTAAATCCCGCTTACACACGCACGGACAGACGCACAAAGATGCGTCAGAGAAAAAAAACCTACGTAGAAAGCCCTCAAAATAGAATTCAAGAGCGATGCCGGCACACTTGTGATACAGCGCTTGAAAAATACATTATTTTTTCTCATATAGTCTGACCTATAGAGGTCACCAGACAAATTGGTTTGTGGTTAGGTAATACCTGTCCTCTTTATGAATAGAGCTCATCTTTTTTTAACACATTGTCATCCATTCATTCCACTGAGCTTAAGTAATTCCACTCTCAGTGCTGTTGTGGAGAAGGCCGTTCTATTACATAAACGCACAAGCGACCCATCCAACCATTATCAAGTGTAAATCCTTTGGTGCCTGACCCAACATGGCTACGTGCCTGCCTGTCATTCAGTAAGTGGATCACTGTGTGTGTGTGTGTGTGTGTGCACGTGTGTGCGTGCGTGCATGCACGTGTGCAAGTTTCAAAGCTGCAAAAAATACCAGCATGAAGGAGGTTAGGGTCCCAATGGCTGTACTTTCCACTCCAAAATGAGCAGGAGAGTATTTGAATTACTGTGAAAATAATCTAAATAATGTGAGGTAATTTTATGAGCCAAAAGAACCGTGCCTACATGCTCTGTAGGAAGAACTGTCCAATCCTAAACACTGAAGAAGGCAGTTATTATTGATCAAAGTTTTTGTATATTGGTCCTGCACCGGTTATGAGCGCGGTGGCCCCGATTATTTTCGATCCTGGTTGCTGCACATATGTGATGTGACCTTGGATCTCTGGGTACTAGGTTGACCAGAGTGAACCTGACCTGGACTGAGCCTAAACATACAGTATGTTTACAGTACTGACCTCAAATTGTTTGGCAGTATATTGGTCCAGCGTAGTTGTAGGGGGTATTTATTAGGACACACGTGGAATTGAATTGAATTGAATTGAATTGAATTGAATTGAATTCAACTCAACTCAACTCAACTCAACTCAACTCAACTCAATTCAATTCAATTCAATTCAATTCAAATTCAAATTCAATTCAATTCAATTCCGGGACAGTTTCAGTTGCCACACTAAATTTTAGACACTTCTTGACTCGATTATCCTGCGATGACAACTTTTGCAATTACAAAGCCGTCACCAAATCACTTTGATCTGAGTATTTCTATGTTGTAACTGTGTGTCGTCAGGTAGGCAGAGGAACAGAATGTTAGTCAGGTTCTCTGTGTTACCGGCTAGCTCTGAAGAACCTGTGACGTATCAGCCACGGCCATTATGAAGTCGTAAATTCACTTTCTCGATAGGGTGTTAAATAGTTTTTGCGATATGCTAGTACCACGTTCAATATCTAGTCCAGTATCATCCTGCTGATAAATCAATCGATCATACAGCACAACATTGTGTATTCTGACATGTTTTATAGAACAACAAATCATATTCCTTTCACGGTACACACTAACAATATTCTGTGCACATTGATTAGGATCTCAACACAGTATTTGTAGCATCTGTAATCAATGTAGTAAAATGATTGCAAAATGATTCAACGGTAAACAAAAACATGTCCATATGTGAGTGGAAAGGTTTCAAACCTCAACAGAGACGTGTTCTGACTGGGACACCCATTACCTTTCGCTTTTAGTCACCCAAAGACCTGCCTACAGTGCTTTTTTATCCCCAGATAAGACTCTACAAGGGACATTTCGACCGCAATGTCATGACACAGACATAATTGCTGCAGTCACGTCATTGAGTACAGGCCCACGTGGAGCTCCAGCCCTCGAAGAGAAGGGCACAGACTCAGCTAACCCAGTTAGGAGGAGAGTGGAAGACAAGGGTGACACAAAAGCTCTTGACACACCATGTGAACCTACATCCCTGCCAGTGCCTCTGGCCATGCCCTCTCCGCTAATCTATTTCCATGCACTTCTTGATTACAGACACACAGCAGCAGCCATCTCCTCCAGTGCCAATGGAGTGGTCCAATGAGGTGAGCAGCAAGTGAAAAATCCTCCCTCCTTTGACATTTTAGATTTACTAGGTAATGGGAATTGCCAAATGTTATTCACCCAATCCCGTTATTCGATTATTTTCAAAGTAGTTGCTTTCTACCTGTCAAGATTTCAGAGCAGGCACTGTGGTATTACATTGTATGTGAGGATATTATCTAATATATTTTTAAGGACTAGCCTGTTACGGTAAATCGATCGCAGAACCTCACCGTGTCTTGCTTATTGACCTACATTCTAAACTAGCTTTTTCTTGTTTTCCTGTCTTACGTGTCAGGGAGGAAGTGGTGGTTTTCACATTCATAATGACCTGCTCATCCCTCCCCCGCAGGCCTCTGGGTAATATTCATCGCCAATGTAACAATGGAAGAATTGTGCCATGAGTGCCCACTGGCAATTGGCTCCGTCTGTTATTGCTCTCTTTTTTTATGTGCTTCCCCTCTTATACATTTCTGCACCCAACTAACCACTATCTAACTACCGTACTGGAAGGGCATTACGGAAGAGGACAAAGAGGAGGGATTCAAAGGGTTCATTGTCTATGGACTAACTACAAGGTATTCTTTTTTTATCCTTCTTCCCAGATTCGGTCAACCCACTCATGACAAACTTCCTGAGCGCTGCCAAAAATAATAGCGGAAGCCAAATTTGTCTGATGGTTTTGCTAATCTTAGTTAGGGGCCTGTCTACAGTGGCTAGCTACCGCATGATTAGTGAGGGACGCCAGGAGTGTGCAGCGCCGACCCTGAGAAAAGGAAACAGAGCAATACAGGAACTAACAGCAATCCTCAAATAACCTCTACGTCACATACTCATCAAAACCACTCCTGGAAACAATCCATGCCATGAAAGTCTGCAGCCGGAAATGGACGCAGGTAATGGGTCTGTCGAAAATAGAGTGAGAAAGAATGAGAAAGGGCGCTGAAAAGTGAACGTTTCACAATGACACAATGTCTCGTTCTTTTTGTTCTGAGTGTTCGCTCAGAGCAAAACCACTTTGAGCGGTTCTGTCACATTTTGACCCTTGTGTGACATCTATATGACCCAGGCATATCCCCAGCCACAGAGAGTGAAGTCATTGGGGATAAGTTCCAGGACACTGAATCACACAGCAAATGTTAGATCAAGCCCTCAAAATAACCTACAAATTAGCTAATTAGTAAAATCCCTACAGACCGACCCCCCCCCCCCCTCTCTCTCTCATTGACTCACACAGTGTCATATCCTACACTCTCGCTTAATTTGCCATCCTACTAAAATTACTTTTTAGGAATATTGCAGACTTACATCACTTCGATGTCCTATTTAATCAGAAGCCTATGGGAGTATGAGTGACGCTCTGATAATATCTGTGTAACAGTTCACGTGTGCCAATCCCGTGTTGTCTCACTTGGTAGAACGTTTTGCACTTCGATGCCCACATGTTAAAACGCATGCATTCACTGTACTCGACCATATAACTCGCCTGGGATAAAAGTATCTGCCGAAATAACAGTTTACTGAATAACCTCACATAATTTGATGTGTAATGGCTCATTATCCCTGTCACACGGACGAAGACAGAGATCGTTGTTGTGTCTGACCGTTGTGTGAAACACAGGGTTCTGAGTGAAAGCCGATGCACATTGGCCAGACAACTGGAAAGCATAATGGTTCCATGATGTAACTTCCTGTCACGACAGAATAACACTTCTCACCATACCCCCTCGGAGAATATCTTAAGAGGATGACCTTTCAGAACGTGTTTCTTGGTGTGGATGGCTTCAGCTACTATGGTGGAGCAGAAAATTGTAATTCCTCACAGAAGTTTCCGCCTACTTGTTTGTGATTGGATCAGTTGTAAATCTAATCCACACTTGTCATTAAGAGACATACAGTATAAGTATAATGTTGCCTTTTCAGTATTGCCCTATTGTTAACTGAATTCACAATTGCTTGTGTGTGTTACACAATGTAACCCCAAGTAAGCCTTGGGTCAATATGTAGGTCTAACTGTCTTTGAACAGTTCAAATAAGAGTTAACCTTTTTTTTCGAGGACTGTGTGAGCCCTGATCATCCCCCAAGCTCCCTGACAACACACATGTCCCAGCCGGTCAGATCTCAGCCTGGTGAATTAGCACTGGTCACCCGTCTTCACACATCAGTGTCATCCTCACGCCCCTGTGCAACCCCTCCAGGACTGGCCTCAAATGCCCAGAACTGGCCCGTATGACAGTGCATGGACCCACACGTAGACATTATTTACTCAACTGTTCCTCATAAAGGAGGGTATAATTCAGGATTCTTACAATGAGGCGATGGGGACATAACTCAAAAGTGTTGCAGGGTCGAGCTGACGCTTGCGGGCAAAGGGGTTGGAATTTGTTGGCCGGTTTAGGAATGTGCGAGGGAGGTCGAGTTTTCAGTCCCTCTCTCTCTCTCTCTCTCTCTCTCTCTCTCTCTCTCTCTCTCGTGTCCGTTCCATTTGGCGCTGCCGTGACAATGAGAGGTGGTTTTGCTGTTGAGAGTGAAGGCCCAGGGCTGTGCCACGCTCGTGGATCCGTACACGGAAAAAGGCGGCTCATCGTCGAGGGAAAATGTCAGTCATTATAGAGCTCTGATCGAAATGTATCAACTATGGAGTTCTTCTGAAGGACGGGGAGCGGAAAGAAGGGATTGAAGTTTATTGCTTTTCTTCTTTCATTTTAAATTAATCACTTCAAAGGGCAGAATAACAAAGACGCTTCAAGTCAATATCTACATTGCCATTTCAGCCTGCGGTATCAAAGATTGCGAAATTAAACTTAAAATGGCAAAACTTTCATCATATGCGTACGCATTCTCAGACTGCAAACTGCATTTGAGTCCAAAGACAAGATGTTGTGCATTCTGCTCAATGGGACGTTGACCAGTAGGTGACACACCTGACCTAGAAGTTACCCAGCAAACACGCAACGTCAGGGAGACGTTCAGATCATGTCTTAATAACGTCCGTCGGTCCAGAACCCCGTGTGTTCGTCTGCTGGACCCCTCAATATTCAAACGTCTGGCTTGGACCCCTCTAAGACGTCTGTGGACGTGCAAAACGGGTCCAATATCTGAACGTAAAAATTGGATGTCTTTGGACGTCCGAAAAATACGTCTAAAAGACGTCTTTTAGACGTGTCTTTGCTCAGGGGGTAATTAGAGAGTGTTTCTTAATAGAAGTCCTCTGATTGCACCTCAGTGTCTTTGAAGAGGAACTCAACTCAGGAATGCCTGATTAATTTGGGGGTACAACCTGGAAAACCTGGCAACCAGGCACTACAATCATACTCTAATAGTATGCTCTAATAGTATGCTCTAATAGTATGCTAATAGCAATATCTTGTTATCATCTGAAGGAGAGTGACAACAGAAATGGAGGAAGCTCTGAAGAAAGTTGTTTTACTGAAGACAGTTTGATGAAAATATTTTTGGGGGAGAAGTGGACCTACAAGTCAAGACACATATACAAATATTTAAACAAGAGAGCAACAAAGGATGGCAATTAATTATAAGGACATAGACACATTGCAAAGGAGGAGACCGTGTCAAGAACTGTCTAGTCTGGAGCCAGCAGCAAGTTTTTTTGTTTTTTTTTTAATCTCTGATGCACCGTGAAGCAAAACAGAACAGCTGCTTGCAGGCAGCCATCTTGTCTTTCCGGAGGAAATGCCTGCAATCATATGCACTGGCCTCACTGCTGATAGGCCTCGCCAAGGACTTCCCACTTTGGGACAGGGGCTGACATACCTAAAACAAAATCTCTTTCTCTCCCCCTGGTCCTGCAGGGGTGCTTTCTCTGTACTTTTAATTCGATTAGGAGGATGGAAAACAGTTGAAAAAGGGTAACAGTTCGTGTTTCTCTCATTCCAACGATAAACAACACGAGGGAGGCTAGTCACTGACACCGCTGATGTGGACGGGGAAGAATTTCCAGAACCAAACACAGCAGACAGTGACGGGACAGTGGGTCGGAGCTGAAGTGACACTTCCCATGCTAGCATCTGGGTGGGCCTCTGTGACTGATATGTTTTGTGTGTGTGTGTGTGTGTGTGTGTGTGTGTGTGTGTGTAGGTGTGTGCGTGCATGGCACACATCTGTTTGTGACCCGGGAGGGACTGGGCATCGGATACAATAACCATCTCTCTTTCTATCTCTCTCCTCCTCCAATCCTCTCTTCCATCCTTTCTTTCTCTTCCTCTCCTCATCCTCTCTCCGGTTTGCTCCCGCAGAACAGGTTTCTGCACTGCCTGTAGATCTCTCTTATAAACACACACACACACACACACACACACACACACACCTCTCCCCAGAGATTTTACAGCCTTACGCGCAAGTGAATGAATAGCAAATGTATCTCTTTACGACCACTCACTCACACACACACCCCTCGTCTGGTAAAGCAGCCTGTTCACACATGCTTTGATATTCAGCAGAGAGCAGCAGAGCGTAAATGTGTCCCCCTCTTTCTGAGAAGCCCGTCTATACTACTCCCCTGATGGGCTTCAGCATCAACACCCCTCTCTTTTTGTCTCTCTCTGCTTCTCTCTTTCTGCCCTCTCTCTCTCTCTCTCTCTCTCTCTCTCTCACTGCTCCTCTCTTTCTGTCCTCTATGTTTGTTACTATCTTTTTCTCTCTCTCCACTCTGTCCATCTCAGTGGCTCTTTCTTCTTTCATCTCTCCTCTTGGGTTTCTCTCCTAATTTCCTATCTTGCTTTATACAACGGTTAGTTCTGGTTCTTGATTCTGATTGTCTGGAAGCCGTGTTAAAATACTTTGTAACACACACCTGGGACCGCATATCATTCCATTTTCAGTATTAATGCGCCTCCCATTTGATCCAATGCATTGTAGTTGTTGTTGTTGCTAGGCAACCCTTTTGTTAGGGGAACTATTTTGCTCGGCGGAATTGAGGGAATGATGCTTCGTTTTGAATAAATGTTAATATTTTACATTGCTGTGTGTTTATTTTACACTAATACCTGTAGTAACCGTTGTATAAAAGCAATAAACCACTCGAGGCCGTGTGTTATAGTGATTTTATAACAGCTAGGGGGGTTTTACTCCGCTTCGCGTCGTGCCTAACAACGCCCCCTAGTTGTTATAAAATCACTATAACACACGGCCTCGAGTGGTTTATTGCTTAAATCTTTTATTCCCCCCGTCATCTCTCCTCCCTCTCCCCACTCTTTCATTCTCTCATCTTTGCTATGCCGATGACACCCAGCTGATCTTGTCATTCCCCTTCTCTGACATACAAGTGAAGGCACCCATGGCTGCGTGCTTGGCCGACATCTCGGAGTGGATGGTTACACACCACCACAAGCTCAACCTGGACAAGACTGACCTGTTGCTCCTCCCGGGGAAGGGCCACTCGCACCGGGGACCTGGCCATCACCACTGATGACACAGTGGTGACGCCAACTCGGACTGCGAGGAATCTGGGTGTGATCCTGGACGACCAGCTGTTGTTCTCCACACATATCACATCTGTTACACGCTCTTGCAGATTCCTGCTCTACAACATCAGGAGGATTCCTTTCCTCACGGACGAAACGGCGCAGGTGCTCATCCAGGCCCTGGTCATCTCCCGCCTGGACTACTGCAACTCCCTCCTTGTCGGGGCCCCGACTTCCGCCATTAAACCTCTGGAGCTTGTCCAGGAAGCTGCTGCTCGCCTGGTGTTCAACCACCCCAGGTTCACCCACACAACCTCCCTTCTCCGTTCCCTACCCTGGCTCCCTGTAGCAGCTCTCATCCAGAGCTCTGGCAAGTAGTAGTACATTAACTACACTACATACGTTAAATGCAATAATTGTAAGTCGCTTTGGATAAAAGTAAATCATTGTGATTGAAATTGAATGTAATATTTCTACCCATCTGTACCCTCAGTCGCCGAAGCACATCTTTCCTCCAGTTGGCTGACCGTGCTGATCACGAGAGTCAGTAATTATTGCTCTGCTTGAGTGGACATTGAACTCTGCTGACCAGCTCTGACTGAACCAGCTCTGGCCTGCTTTTGTAGTCATTGTTTTTTTTATTGACACAATTATTGTAGAGGGTGCACTAAATTGGCACTGGACTCTATGTTATGGCTTCAGAAGTTTCACCACTCCGATGCTAATGTGTGTGCGTGGTCTGTACTAAGTGTGTCAGTGTTAACACCCAGCTGAACCAGCCAGCAATCAGTATTCCCACAATGATAGATATCATCATAAGAGGCAGACTCAGAGCGGGCGAGAATGACTCAGTTTTGTGAATGAGGCTCCCTGACGCTTCCTCTCGGGGGGCTTTGGCTTTGATAGTACCGTGTGAAATCACCCCGCAGTGAGGTGGATTCACACCACGGATGGGCGTGGCCTCGCAAGCCTGTAGCCTTGACACACCCCCGGGCGTTCGAAACGTATGACATACTCAACCCTCATCTCCACTCCAGCTGACAGTGAGAAACAGCAGGACCTCCTTGTTTCAAGTTTGGCAGTTATATTTCTTGGCCCAGCTTTTATGGCTCAGTTCGACAACAACAACAACAACAGCATCATCATCAACAAGTGGCTAAGCTAAGCACCGCCTCCCATTCGTTGAGGTAGCCATGGCTAATTGAATGCAGCATTGTGTTGTGAAGGAAAACACAGTCGGCTCTCATGTGGATCCTGGAGAGGTTCAGAGCTGTGTCTCGGCCTAATGCGTCTTGAGGGGTTAAGAACAATGCAGATGAATGCGGTCGAGTGCTCTTCGCCATTTTTTTCACAATACAGAACTCAAAAACAGTATTTCTGAAGTACATTTTGCTCTCTCCACTTCCGTCTCTGACTAGGAATGTGACGGGCGCTCACTGAGGGAGGCCAAATGGAAGAGTGAGCCTCTGTACAACCTCCTCGAAGCTCCATTATCTTCGAAAATGTGTCATATCCAGGCCAGACCTAGCATTTCGTTTTTTTCCCCTATAGCTTCTTTTTTTTAATCACCATCTCTTTTACCCTCTTATGGCCACCATTCTTATGCACTCCTTTGTAGCGAGGATGAGCTCATCGCGTTGGAAGCGCTGAGAAGAGGGAAAAAAACAAAACAAGATGAAACAGGGCTTTATTAGCTCGAGCGGTTAGCCATCGTTGGTCGGCCATTAAAACCCAGTGACCTGTTTCGGAGCAAACAAAGGCTGGGGGTGAGAAGACCCGTGGAGCTGGCGTACCCACAAGACCGTCAGGCTCATTATGTGCACTGACTCGGTCCACCAGCCAGACAGACCAACACCACTGTTCTGGCACCACTGCGGAGTTCACATCCCTCCCTTTCTCTCTCTCTCTCTCTCTCTCTCTCTCTCTCTCTCTCTCTCTCTCTCTCTCTCTCTCTCTCTCTCTCTCTGTCTCTCTCTCTCTCTCTGTCTCTCTCTGTCTGGCCCTGCTGTCGTTGTGTGTCTCTCGCTCTCTCAGTCTCTCTGCTTCCACGTGTTATCACCCTCCCTTCTCTCAATCCCTTTCTAACCATCCGTTAGCCACCCTCTTTCCCTCTGTTGCTTCCCACTGAGCAAAGACACGTCTAAAAGACGTCTTTTAGATGTCTTTTTTGTCTTTTTCGGACGTCCAAAGACATCCAATTAGGAGCCAGAATGAATGTTTTTTTTTTACGTTCAGATATTGGACCCGTTTTGCACGTCCACAGACGTCTTAGAGGGGTCCAAGCCAGACATTTGAATATTGAGGGGTCCAGCAGACGTACAAACGGGGTTCAGGACCGACGGACGTTATTAAGACATGATCTGAACGTCTCCCTGACGTTGCGTGTTTGCTGGGTTATATCTTTCTCTTTCTCAGCGGTAGCTACTGTCGTGTCCTCAGTCTAGATCAGCTCTTCACGTGTATAGCCAAACATGAGGCATCTATTCTAACCCAGAGAGAGAAAATAGATCTACTTTGGACCCTTTGTCAAGTAGATGCAATGATAATACCATGGTCACCAATCAGTGGTGTTGACACTACCGGATAAAATAAATAAAAATGAAAGATAACAACTGTATTTAATGAGGTTAGTCTCATTGAGATTGCAAATCTATTTTTCAAGAGAGACCTGGGCAAGATAAAAATCTAAGAACAGCAGCATGTGTACCCATGTGCCATACTGTACCTCTCCCCTAAAAGGGAGGCTATTTCAGGTGTCTGCAACCTGCTGCTCTGGA
>NC_140241.1:28921517-28984017 GCF_949987555.1 Borostomias antarcticus | reverse complement strand
CACGTACTCAACACATGTACGCACACACACAGATGGGGACATAGAAATGTGCACATTCACACGTACTGTACACACGCCCGCACACACACACGCACACACACACACACACAGATGGGGACATAGAAATGTGCACATTCACACGTACTGTACACACACACACGCACACACCCACGCACACGCACACACACACACACACACAAACATGCACACAAACTTATGAAGACACACGCACAAATGCCCATCCACATACATACTCGCACCAAGAAACACACTGTAATCAAAAAACATGGTTAATATCTGAAGAATGCACATACAGCAGATTTGAGTGCAGAGTGACTGAGAGACCAGGCCATATGCTGAACCATTGCAGGAAATATACACATGCAAATTGTAAACGGTAAATTGTATTAATTACAGGATCCCGGTACCAGCCTCATGGTGACACACACTACACACAGCGAGGGGTCCTGGGGTCATTGTTCGTGGCGCCCGGGGACCAAGTCCAAGTGCAGGGACCGGACTGAAGAGCATCTGCATGCTAGATCAGTACATCATGCCAGATAAGAGCATGCTAGATCAGTCCATCATGCCAGATAAGAGCATGCTAGATCAGTACATCATGCCAGATAAGAGCATGCTAGATCAGTACATCACGCCAGATAAGAGCATGCTAGATCAGTACATCATGCCAGATAAGAGCATGCTAGATCAGTACATCATGCCAGATAAGAGCATGCTAGATCAGTACATCATGCCAGATAAGAGCTCCTGCTGGAGAACGGCCAAACGTAAAATTAAAGTTGACAGCAAAAACCTCTCTCTCTCTCTCACACACACACATATAAACACACACACACACACACATAAACACACACACACGCTGATCATGGTCATTACTCTGTTCCTGAGGGAGCTTATTTCCGCTTGTTCTTGTTACCCTTTGTCCCTCTGCAAATAGCCTTCAAAAGCCAATCAAATGGGGTCGGTCGTGTCTGTCACTGGAGGCATGGCTCATTTTTAATACATTGTGTAATTCCTTCCCTCCCCCCCAAAAAAATGAAATGTCTTGTGGTTATTTTTACAATGTTGCGAAGTTGCTTTCAGGAAATTGTCAAGTTAAAGTGACCTCTCTCCTTTTCTGTTACCCAATGTTGTTTTCTGTCTTCTGTCTCTCACACCAGAAAAGGTACAAGATGACTGCTGAGGTAAAACAGGGTTGAGAGCTGGCAGGGACGAGTGAGCGCAACACCTCTGTTAAGGTCCAAGAAGTGAGTCAAGGAGGTTTTCTGGCTGGCCAGTGCCCAAAAAGAGACATAGAGATAGATTGAGAAGAGACAGACAAGGCAAGGCAAGGCAAGGCAAGGCAAGGCAAGGCAAGGCAAGGCAAGGCAAGGCAAGGCAAGGCAAGGCAAGTTTATTTATATAGCACATTTCAGCCACAGGGCAATTCAAGGTGCTTTACATGAGACATTAAAAGCATTAAAACAAAAAGCAAGACATTATAGACATTTAAAACAAAAGGCAGGACAAATTAAAAGCATTAAAACAAAAAGCAAGTCATTATAGACATTTAAACAAAAAGCAGGACAAATAGAATACAGGAATAAATGTTACAGTGCAGTATACTGATAAACACAGCTCCTCTTAGAAAGCAGTGGCAAAAAGAAAAGTCTTCAGGCTTGTTTTAAAAGAACCAAGAGTTGCAGCAGACCTGCAGTTTTCTGGAAGAGAGACAGAGGGAAGGTGAGAAAGAGAGAGAGAGAGAGAGAGAGAGAGAGAGAGAGAGGGAAGGTGAGAAAGAGAGAGGGGCATTCATCCATGGGCCATGTGCACCACCAAAATAGCTGTAGGGGAAAACCCTATTCTGTATATTTTGTTTCTCCACCAACTGTCTAATAGCCTAGCAACCATAGATCCTTCCCAGGGAAACATGAACCAGACCTCCACACGGACAAGGTGGGTTACTACCCCTTGTTCACCAACACTCACAGCAACTGTAAAACACTGTGCAGCCCCTGTGTGTGTGTGTGTGTGTGTGTGTGTGTGTGTGTGTGTGTGTGTGTGTGTTAGTGTGTGTTTGTACCTTTGCGTGCGTGTGTGTGTCTGATGGCTGAGGGCCAAACCCTAGAAAACCAACAGAGATAGAGAAAGAGAGGGGGAGTGAGAGAAAGACAATGAGAGAGACAGAGAGAGTCAGAGAGTGAGAGAGAAAGACAGAGAGAGAGAGAGAGAGAGAGAGACAGGGAGTGAACTCAACACCATCCCATCACAGTTAGATGCAATATCCTGAAGCCGGCCACAAACCAAACAGCCAGAGCGAACTCTGGGAACACACAGTATGTCCAGCGCAGATAAGACTCTATCTACATTGTATCTTGAGTGCCGTCGTTATCAAAAGGGCAAATTATAGCAAAACAAAAGGACATCAATGAGGTTATGAGGCCTTCTAACAAGAGTTATAATCCAGCAGCCATGCCTGCATATAGGCACTATTCAATCAAACCGGGTTTCCACAGATGGGGTTCGGTTACATATTTCAAGGTGATGAAAGTTAAGAATAGGTCTGGATAATATGCACTTTGACCCCGAAATACTGTAGACAGACGGACAGCCAAACCATTCTAGTTTGCTGTATCTGTTAACTGTGGGATTCCAACCGCCACCCTTCCGCTTTCATGAGGAAAATCAACCATTAGACCAAAGAGGCATCTTTGGTCTAATCTTCAGGTCTCAACACTTCCCTGCACACTTCAAGGAATGTATAAAGAAGGAGGTGTCAGATATGTCACGTATGCAGTTTCTGACGTTACATGGCAAACAGTAGTAGTCACCATGTGTAGCAGTAGCTCTGGATCCAATGTGAATTTATGACCTCTATGACTTTTTTTTTTTTTGTACATTCCTTGGCACGCTCAAGAAAGCTGCGAAAATGAAGAAGGCATCAGATAAGTCCAGCGAGGCTCATAACAGTTACTGTACAGTACATGGGAACCACTCCATGGTATTAGCAACGTTTGGCTCTCAGTGCAGCAGTAGTTCCAGGCACTGGTGTCTGACTACAGTATATTCTCGGTACACTTCACACACACCATTCAGTTGTGATTCTAGCTGTCGTTCTATGAGAGTGTATGTGAAACTGTGGTATTATTTGAGTGAATTATTGCTACAACGGTTACATCATCAGGAAATATTTATGGGATAAATACTGATTATTTCAGTGTCTTAATATCGATTTTGTGAGTTCCGCCAAGAAAGGTAGCTCCTAAAACTATCACGTTGCTATGGAGTTTCAAAGTGACGAACAATGAGCCCTAGCAACCAAAACTACGACTCCTGACCAGCCCAGCTAGTCATGAGCGAAGTGTAGCCTACCTATACTGTCCAACAACTGCGAGTTGCAACAGTGGTGACGATGAACCAGAGTGATAGGCTACAGGACGGATAGAACAACTCAAATTTGACATTGAATGTTTCCATTTTTCTTGAGGTGAAACCATAATGTAACCAACAGATGGTTACGCAAGAACTAACGTTTTTACAGGCAGTAATAATTGATGCAGTAACATTTCACATAGAACGGTAAGAAGGCTTTGCCCATGGTATATCATGAATATACAATGACTCTTAACCAATCAGATTGCGAGGTTGGAACTACCCGTTGTATAATGTGCAGTTTACGACCGAGAAGTTGTTACCCGAGTGACCAAAAGTTCCATTGGTTCCACTGAAAGGGTCTATACATACAACTGGTATCGTCACTTTTCCATGCTGTAAATAGGCTATCCATTCATTTACAGTAATACCAACGGCGTCAGTCTGCCTTCTATTACATCATCATCATCATCATCATAAGTCACTGTCTACACATCTGGCAAATACACCGCCCCTCAAAACATCCGCTGGTTAGGGTTTCCTCATTCATTCATTTGCACTGTTGTTCTATGACAGCTGTGTTCTGCTACACAGCAGGTATAGCGTGGGGCTGCTGGATGCATTAGAGGCCGTTGGTTCCACACTTCGCTCACTGAGCTACACTGTGACCTCTGTGGATCGTCAGCCCGCTGTTTGTGTGGGTAACATGGAACATGCGTTCCTGCTGGTCTTGACTCAGGACAGTTAATCTACAGCGAGCTGTTCCCTTGGTATTTTCACCTTTTGGTTCACACACACACACACACACACACACACACACACACACACACACACACACACACACACACACACACACACACACACACACACACACACACACAGGCGTAATCTGTCACTGACGAAAAGGTCAATGATTTTGTCAGCCTCCGCTACAGAAGTGGTCATCTTGCAGCTCTTCCCACTCCCACACGCACACACTCTCACACGCATAAAGTGATGCGTGCGCACCCACACACACACACACACACACACACAAATACACACGACACACATGGAAACATGGGCACGTGTGCACACATTTTTACACACACCGCACTGAGGTCCCACAAAACACTGGCACTATCGTCATAGGCTATAAAGGCAATATGCTTTTGGGAATCGTCATGCCATCTAAAGGTGTGTTCGCCATTCATGGGAGTGTCAGGAGGAAAACCCCATCCGTTCTTGCTACAGTATCACGAAGGATGAGCAGAAAGGGACTTAGGAACTATTCCTGAGAACATTTGCATTGGGCACTGTGAACACTTATGATTTCCAAAAATATCAAATTAAGGTGAAGCTGAAAGCTGAAAATACAAAATGGTGTGCGATGTGTGTGTACATGAGTACAATGTAATGTGTGTGCAATGTTTTGTATGTATAATGTGTGTGCTGTATGACAGGTCTTTATGACCTGTTTTAGATAGAACCATGTACCCTTGAAGTACTCAGCATTAAAATACAGTAGCTATGTACCAAACCTATTACTAATAATCATTCAAATCTTTAACTTCCTAGCCACTAATGTAGGCAGCTGCGCCCTCGCGACCCGCCATGACCCAACGGCGAGCCCGACCCGTGGTGAGGTTGGCGATGTAGGCTATGCGAGCAGACGCAGTGGAGTACATGCTTCGTTTACATGCAGACGCAGTGGAGATCAAACACATACTCACACTGCATGAGGAACTCCCGGCAGAGGGTGAATGTCCCGTTGTAGAGGGCCGGGGAGGCGAGATGGGGCTCCTGGTTTGGTGGAGCGGCAGGAGCGGGGACCGCGGGTGGTGGAGGGGCTTGCTGGGGAGGGGCGGGGTCCAGGAACGGAGCCAGGCGGGCACTGAGCGCGGTGACCTGGTCGGACAGGGTGCTGACCAGAGTAGCGAGTCTCGTCCGTTGCTCGCCCTGGGCTTGCTGTTGGGCGGATACCTGCTGCAGTTGCTCAGCTTGGGTCTGTTGGAGGGCGGAGACCTGCCGGAGGTACTCGGCCTGGGACTGCTGGAGGGTGGAGACTCCCTGGAGCTCCTGGCGCACGGTTGTGACCACGTCGGAAGCCTGCGAGAGCATACGGGAGTGTTCTGCCAGGAGCTTGGAGTGGTCCGGAAGGTGCAGGTCTCTCCTCCATGTTGGCTGGGTCCAAACAGGCCAGATCTTACTGTGATGGTTCGGTGTGGGACCCAGGCTCAACAGGAATGGAGGAGGCAAGGAACGGTTAAGCCCGGAGGGGCGATTTAATAAGGTAACACAAAAGGGGAGCCACAAAAAGGATGCCACAAAAATATAACAGGAGAGAAATAATAGGAGCCACCAAACTGCCACTAAATAATAAAAATGTTCTTGGCTCAAGGGAGCCGGAGGGATCGGGAGGTGGAGCAGGGTGAGGGCTCTGCTAGCTGGTACACTCAGCAGAGGGGGTCCGGGATACTGGAGAGACGAGGAGGAGAGGCAGGGTGAGTGATGGTAATCACGAGCAGGGAACGAGAAAAAAAGCACTACAAAATACAGGTAAGTAATATCGTAGGCTAGGCTATACTTTACCACATAAAGGTTATGGTAAGATCTGGCGATGAGTGGAGAGTAGACCAGGTTCTTGTAGGGGTTGAAGGTGATTGCAGAACGAGGGACAGGTGTGGTGATGATGAATGGGAAACCGGTGAGTAGAGCCGCGCCCGCGTCATCGTCGGAGACGAGCGCGCCGTTCTTGTTGTTGCGCACAGGCCGATGTGCTGGGCATGTCGGGATCCGAATCGATGTCACCGGAGTGGGAGGAGACTGCCGAGTCCGCGGAGCTGGCCGGAGACGGGGAACGCCCGGTAGTGGGGGGAAACTCCGGAGAGCCAGAGCGTCGCATGCCTGGGCCGATGCGACGTGCGGTAGAGCGCGTAGGACGCCCCGAGCGCGCAGCGGGCCCAGAGGGGAGAGAGGGAGGCGGTTGTGGAGGCGAGGGCATGCGAGCCGTAACACGTGGTATATCGTGAATATACAATGACTCTTAACCAATCAGATTGCGAGGTTGGAACTACCCGTTGTATAATGTGCAGTTTCCGACCAAGAAGTTGTTGCCCAAGTGACCAAAAGTTCCATTGGTTCCACTGAAAGGGTCTATACATACAACTGGTATCGTCACTTTTCCATGCTGTAAATAGGCTATCCATTCATTTACAGTAAGACCAACGACGACAGTCTGCCTTCTATTACATCATCATCATCATCATCATCATAAGTCACTGTCTACACATCTGGCAAATACACCGCCCCTCAAAACATCCGCTGGTTAGGGTTTCCTCATTCATTCATTTGCACTGTTGTTCTATGACAGCTGTGTTCTGCTACACAGCAGGTACAGCGTGGGGCTGCTGGATGCATTAGAGGCCGTTGGTCCCACACTTCGCTCGCTGAGCTACACTGTGACCTCTGTGGATCGTCAGCCCGCCGTTTGCGTGGGTAACATGGAACATGCGTTCCTGCTGGTCTTGACTCAGGACAGTTAATCTACAGCGAGGTGTTCCCTTGGTATTTTCACCTTTTGGTTCACACACACAAACACACACACACACACACACACACAGACATACACAGGCGTAATCTGTCACTGACGAAAAGGTCAATGATTTTGTTAGCCTCCGCTACAGAAGTGGTCATCTTGCAGCTCTTCCCACTCCCACACGCACACACACTCTCACACGCTTAAAGTGATGCGTGCGCACCCACCCACACACACACACACACACACACACAAATACACACGACACACATGGAAACATGGGCACGTGTGCACACATTTTTAACAACACACACCGCACTGAGGTCCCACAAAACACTGGCACTATTGTCATAGGCTATGAAGGCAATAGGCTTTTGGGAATCGTCATGCCATCTAAAGGTGTGTTCGCCATTCATGGGAGTGTCAGGAGGAAAAACCCATCCGTTCTTGCTACAGTATCACGAAGGATGAGCAGAAAGGGACTTAGGAACTATTCCTCAGAACATTTGCATTGGGCACTGTGAACACTTCTGATTTCCAAAAATATCAAATTAAGGTGAAGCTGAAAGCTGAAAATACAAAATGGTGTGCGATGTGTGTACATGAGTACAATGTAATGTGTGTGCAATGTTTTGTATGTATAATGTGACATTATACATACAAAACATTGCACACACATTACATTGTACTCATGTACACACATCGCACACCATTTAGTATTTTTTGTTTTGTTTATTTTTGTTTGTATTATTTGTATGACAGGTCTTTACGACCTGTTTTAGATAGAACCATGTACCCTTGAAGTACTCAGCATTAAAATACAGTAGCTATGTACCAAACCTATTACTAATAACCATTGAAATCTTTAACTTACTAGCCACTAATGTGTATTCAAAGTCAGTCATGTCTTCCCATAAACAAGGAAAGCTTGATGTTCCCAGTTTGTCAGTCCATAGAGTAAATGCTTTGATTGTAACCTGATCGCCTCACATTCACGCAAAGCCTGCTTCAAGTATAAAGGAAGATAAGGTTGTGTGTGTGTAGGGAGTGGTGGGTGTGTGTGTGTGTGTGTGTGTGTGTGTGGAGCTGTGTAAAGGGATGAGTGTGCATGTGCCTGCTTTTGTCTGTTGACTGATTGGATCTGTGGGAGGCCTCAGGTCACTGTCATCAGTAAAAATAGGTGCCCACACACACACACACACACACACACACACACACACACATGCTCTCTGTGAAAAACCCTCTTGTGTGCAGCATGCACAACCAACACCCTTTGCCGTGGGCACTAGCTATGAGGGAGGCATGGTCAGCAGCGTGGACAGATCACCATGAGCACAGGCCCTGGACACAACCTCGCCATGGGCCCTGGACACAACCTCGCCATGGGCCCTGGACACAACCTCGCCATGGGCCCTGGACACAACCTCGCCATGGGCCCTGGACACAACCTCGCCATGGGCCCTGGACACAACCTCGCCATGAGCCCAGGCCCTGGACACAACCTCGCCATGGGCCCTGGACACAACCTCGCCATGGGCCCTGGACACAACCTCGCCATGAGCCCAGGACACAACCTCGCCATGAGCCCTGGACACAACCTCGCCATGGGCCCTGGACACAACCTCGCCATGGGCCCAGGCCCTGGACACAACCTCGCCATGAGCCCTGGACACAACCTCGCCATGGGCCCTGGACACAACCTCGCCATGGGCCCTGGACACAACCTCGCCATGGGCCCTTAGATGCGCAAACACTAGTCTACACACAGTGGCAGAAGAAGTTAACCCATTAGAGTTGTCCTTTGTTACATCGCATACATGAACATCGCTGCATGTTAACTGCGGGGCTTATAAGCCTCCATTGCTACATTCTTTTTTCACAGCTTGTTAGAATAAGTTAACTAAACGCTATTTAGACCATTTTGGTTCATCTAATCAGTCTTATTTCATGTTGTTTGATTGGTTAAATGGACAAGGGATGGCACCAGGTGCCAGCCTGCACACACAGCACAAATCATAGACAACAGCGCGCACCCAAGAGTTCAGCACCACTCATGTATCGATAGCAATGTTTAGAAAAAAATCACCTGTCACTAATAGGTATGGCATGGCAGCCAGTTCTATTTCGTGGAGCTCCGCCCCACAGGGCTAGCTCCTATTGGCTAGTGCCTAAATCTACAAAACATGAAAACAATTTTCATAGTCATACTACTTTATTTATTTATTTATTTATTTATTTATTTATTTATTTATTTATTTATTTATTTATTTATTTATTTATTTATTTATTTATTTATTTATTTATTTATTTATTTATTTATTTATTTATTTATTTATTTATTTATTTATTTATTTATTTATTTATTTATTTATTTATTTATTTATTTATTTATTTACTTA
Source organism: Borostomias antarcticus (assembly GCF_949987555.1). Lineage (NCBI taxonomy): Eukaryota > Metazoa > Chordata > Actinopteri > Stomiiformes > Stomiidae > Borostomias > Borostomias antarcticus. Next base: position 28,974,729 of record NC_140241.1, on the reverse strand, counting down.
TTTATTTATTTACTTATTTATTTACTTATTTAAATTGAAACCCTTATTGCCTCCCGGGTCCTGAGCATGCGCCCCTTTTGCCCGTGCTGTAATCCAGTGTGTGCTCAGAAGAGAGCCAGGCACACGCCACAAAAGAGTCACCCCACACAGAGGGGACATGAATGGACATGTTTTGAACTATGAGACTCAGACAGTGGGACAGAGAAGATGAAAACACACCATTCACACACATAATTGGACCCCAAAAGAAGAGCAATTCAGATGCATGTTTACAACATGCAAATACTTACATCATGTTACTATCTCATGCTATCTCATCATTCAAGAAAATAAATATATGACCATGCAATATAACCAGAAACAATCATGCACACGCACTCATTCCCCATGCCTCTCTCACACAGCTACATACACACAAACACACCCACTACTCCACACACACATTCACTCACACAATCCCCACACACACTCACCACCCCCCCCACACACACACACCCCCCACACACACTCACTCCCCACACTCCCCTTATAGTCCACTTCCCCTAGTGACAGAGCAGAGCGGAAGGCCGGGCTTTGAACACAAGTGGAGCGCTGTAATGCATCAGACATAGCCTGAGCAGGAGGGCCTGGGGCTGGGGCTGGGGCTGGGGCTGGGGCTGGGGCTGGGGCTGGGGCTGGGGCTGGGTCAGAACAATGTTGAAAAGAGGCTGTCGGCCCGAGGACAGCTAAGCCAGGCGCCAGCCTCATGCCCCCTTACACCCCATACACACAATCCACCCACCGGACACACCTGCACCTCGGTCAGATACCGCCAGCTTGGCTGTTCTGTGTTGGCAAGATGGAAGTGGCAGTTAATTCCTCGCGATCAAATTCATACTCTTCAAGATCAGCCATTTTGATAAGCGTTTTCTGAACTGTAGCCTAGGGCTTCCTTGTCTGCGAGCGAGAGCGTAGCGTGAGCAGTGAGCAAACTAGCTAGCCTAGCTAACATAAACTATAACAATAGCTACCATAAGTAGTTCCGCTTCCTGAATCCCCTCTGCGGATTGATCTACACATCTACAACGGTCGCGTCAATACAAGTCAATGGATTTCATAAAATGATCAATAAAACCCTACAGGATTCATGCTTTGCGGCGAATTTGATGTCAGAACACCAACGGACACCAATTACACCCTCGGGTGAGCTACTTGTCTTTGAAATCGAGAATTTAACATGTTTTTGAATGATTTTTCAAGGTCCATTGTATGACCTAAACGGTGGTAGAGCAATTATCAGACTTTCTCAAAAGTGCTAGTTTTGTCAACGTTTTGATCTGAACCATTGTATATGATCATAAGTAACCTTAAAACAGGGCTAAACATGCATTTTCCCTTTACTACTCCTTTAAGTAGGTATGTGTGAGTGTGCATGTGTGCGTGTGTGTACGTGTGTGTGTGTGGGGTGGGGTATCCACATGTGTGCACCATCCACCATAGCTCAAACTCTCTTGACTAGAAAGCTCAGATCTTGGCGCAGGTGTCTGTGTGCGTGTGTGGTGATGTCACAGTTTCTTAAGTGACTCAGTTTGCGCCAGCTGCAACTGCGTTGACACACATTGTGGCTTTTCGGAGATTGGAAAAGCTCCCACCGTGTCCCATCCGCATGTGGCTCGCAGAAGCATGACACACGCTGATGACGACCCGGTCTGAAGCGCACGTGATCTTGCCGATAAAGCTCTCCGCCTGTTCGGTTTCCCTTTGGAACCCTTGTTGCACTTGTTGCGTACGAGATTTACAACCCAGTGATCTCCAATCTCATGACCCATCAGGAAATGAAATTGACATTAATTGGATGGTTCTGGCTAGATGAGATAAGAGATACTGAGTGAGTGCAACCATGGTGCAAAATAGTCAAATGAAAGAAATGTGACTTTGGATGCTGAAATAAGGTACTTTCTTGCATATTCCAGTGTTTCTCTTACTCTCTCTCTCCTTCCCTCTTGTCTGGAGGTGACGTAACTAGGGCAGGTGTATTTCCGGAGGGGGGTGTGTGTGGATAGTCTGCGGTCGCCCTGGCCTACTTCAACCCTCACCAAGGACAATTTCGGGGCGTTCAGAACTAGTCGCGTCCGCTTCCGTGTCCCCGCTACAGGGGAGGCTGGGTCACGTTTTCCTGTTTTTCTTCTATGCAGCATCGGAGCGGGTGAGAGGAGGGAGGGAAGGAGGGAAGACCTCTGTGTTCATTTTTCCGGTTGTGCCTGATCTGTATAAGGACAGCAGTAAATAGATATGGGCGGCCATTTTAGAATACCATCGCATCTACCTCAGCCAGTGACGGGATTCATCATACTTTACATATTAAAGGAATAAAAAATAAATAAAAAAAAGAGTTATGCCACATTAATCATTTTTCACTAACACAGCACACTCTTGTTTTGATTTGATTGGACCGACACTGTACAGCTGTAATTAGTCCCTGATTGTGCCTTTTTTTGTTGTCATTACTCCTGCAACACAAGAATTTCCACATGGGGATGAATAAAGTATCTATCTATCTATCTATCTATCTATCTATCTATCTGTCATGATGGACTGTCATCAGACGGTGACCTACCTCACCAACCATTCACATACCACCACTGTGACTAAACCAAGCCCCCCCTTGACCGTTCCCATACTGCTACGGTGACTAAGCTTACCCCCTACCCACTGCCACGGTGACTAACTAAGGGTGTGTGTTCCCATTGCTCTCTCAGAGGTTTTCCACGGCAACCTCACTGTCTGTAGCCCCACCTCTAGGAGCGGTCTCCTAGAGTCTCTTTGGTCTTCCATGTCTTCACGACCAGCCAGATGGTGTCACATGTTTGATTAGCTGTGGGAGGGAGGAGAAGGTGTGGGTGAAACTGCTGCGTGTGAGTCGACGCGTTTCATCTTCATCTATCCCAGTCTCTCTTCACTACTTGCCTTTCTTTGAAACGTTACATTTTCTCCCGCTCCCTTCTTTCTCTACCTCCTTTCACGCTCTCTTTACCACCTTGCTTTTCCCTTCTCCACCTCTCTTGATCTGATCTCTCTCTTTCTCTCTCTCTCTCTTCCTCCGCCCTCTCCCTGACCTCTCAATCTGCAGTTTATTTTTACCTCCAATTTCCATTTTCATCTGGTAAGGGCATGGGGGTATACATTCTCCATTAAGGCATTAGCAGGACTGGATTCGCCAGCTTGGTCAAAGCCGCCCAGTAACAGCTGTCACGATGTCAGATCCCTGACCCCGAGTGTGGTCATCCCTCCTCTTGGCCCTTCCATCCCTTCTAAGGGACCAAATAGGATGCCATTTCTTTCTCCTATCCCCCCATGATCAACGTTTAACCAATGCCATGGCTCGCAAGTCACAGTAGGCCATGCTCTGTGTGGCTGGTAATTAGATTGCCTGAGTAGAATTCCATAAGGACCCCTGCATTCAGGACCATAATCGTCTGGTTTTGATTTCAACCTAGTGGTCACCTTTTAAGAGTCCATCGCTGCCATAGAGGAGTAACCTTGAAGTAGTTGCTATTTATCTTAATGAATTACGGTAAGTAAGGGTTCTTCTGCAGCAGGTCATAGAGGTGTTAACCTTGATAAATCTGGATTTTATAAATAGAGTTGAGGTTTATAGGGTCAGAGGCACTGACTGTAGCGTGGAAAATCTCAGACAGTGACATCTTTGTGTAAAAACCAGGAAGGCCATACAGAGTAGAGGCATACACCAGTGATAAATCAATACAGCTTATAAGGGCCATGGGACGAAGAGGGAGAGAAGGGGAGAGAGAGGGCAAGAGAGCTTAGCTTAATCTCTCTAACTGAGTGAGTTTAGTGTCAACAACACATCCACTATTCAAAGATCTGTCAACAACCCACTATTCAAAAATGAGGTCTTCACTCAATGAGGGTATGCGTGATAGTATATACACCAAGCAACGTGGCAGAATCAGCCTGTAGCTGAAGGTAGGTGCTCCTCTGTGTCATGCACTGTAGACGGTGGGAGACATTGTCCATGATGGTCAGCAATTTATCCAGCATTTGTCTATCCACCACACGACAGTCAACGAGTCAAGGCTGACCCTCACCCCCTGCTCAGCTTGTCCATGCTGTTGACGTGCCGCCCCAGCACACAACCGCATAGAAGATGGCAATCACTGCGACAGACTGGTAGAACATGTTCAGCATCGCTCTACAAACTGTACATCGAAGGACCTGAGCCTCATGAAGAGTTCCTCCTCCAGTTTTTCCTCAGCAGATTTCAGGTTGTGGGGATATCACGTACACTTAGGCTGAGAGAAGTTCAGTGTTATGGAGACCAGCTACAAGTCTCGGGGGGGGGGGGGGGGTGGTGGAGGATGATGTGGCCTTGCCTGCTGACATTCCCAGCTCCACACGTTTCTTCTCCCTGCAACCATTCCTCCGTCTAGTCTCCGTTAAACTCGCAGAGAAAATAAACCGCTTCAATATGTCGGAGGCACCATGACGATACAATGAATTTACTTTACGGTTGTATTTTTTTGCCCGACTACCCCGCTGTCACTATGGTTACAAAATATGGAGAAAAAACAACATTTTTTTTTAAAAGGCCCATGGGGCGAATACAGAAATAGGCGGTGTGTCATCAAGGTCGCTGCGACGCCTTTACAACACAGCTCTCTGTTCTTACACCACTGACCTCAGCTGTGCAAAGTAATGGCTCAGGTCAAATAAATATCACACACAACAGGGCCTCTCAGTTCTTGGTTGTACTGCAGTCTATGAATCACACACACACACAGATGGGCACATGTACTGTATATATATATATAACTCATCAGCATCCACTACCTTGCAGCTATGGTAACATTCTGTGTATAGACACAACAAAGGTCCCTCTCACTCCAAAGGCATATTCATGTAAGGCTAGCTGCATTGCTGTCTTTGCTTTCAGAAGGTATATCCTTTGTACCGTGGCTTTGCCAGAGTTGACATGCTACTGACAGTTTCGTCATGGACCTCCCACAGTTGGGAAAAGAAGTAAGATAACAACACATAACAATGCGAAACTATGGCAATGCAGCAGTTAATGTTTCTTAGCAACTGCTGCTGGGCCGGTTGCGCCAGTCACCGCGGCACGATGACGACTCAACCCGACATGACAGGCGTAGAAAGGTGTTGCTATTGGAGACTAATGCAGGTCGACTGTGTGCTCAGCAGGATCGGGGGGCTGAAGTATGAATAGGTCTGTGCGCTCTCATAATTATCTGGTAACTATACTGGGAATAAGAATATTGAGCATGCTGATTAGGAGTGGTTATATAATATAATATGATTATTTTAGGGAATGTAAAATAATTGAAGACAAATTATTACTTGTAGCTAAGCAACAAGTCATTTTCTCTGCATAACTCTGGACTTTATTCAATAGTTCAACTATTGAATTCAGCTACTTATTATCACTAAGAGGCAAAATGCACCCTGTATATCGGCCATTTTCTCTGGAGCTCAGTTGAAGGCTCTCGTTTTGTGAGCAAAGGCAGAGAGGAAGAGAGCCAGTGGTTGTGCTGTCTTGAAAGGCCACTCCATTAGTCTCCATGTGCCTTGATGGTCAAATAAAAACGATTGAGCACTTCAGCCCAGAGGTCTTGCAGTGTTTTGGGAGTGGAAGGTAGTGTAGCATCAACATCGACTCAACGGCCAGTAAATCCAGACCAGTACTGGTCCATGAAATGGTGATGTCACTGCCAAAACAACTTTGCTAGAATGGTCCTTTTCGTACGCTAACAACCACTAAAGGCAGGATGTCACTTACTGAAGGATAGAACACACTGGGAATAAGAGATAACGTGTGTTGTAGAGGATGAGACTACTACATATAAACACATACTGTACTCACACACACATGCACGCATGCTTGCACACACACACACACACACACACACACACACACACACACACAGGATAAAAGCCACAACTAGGAACTTCCTCATCGTTGATTGGCTTCTTCATGGCCCAGAGAGGAGTTATTGGAGGTCAAAGTTGCGCTACTCTGCAACCCCCCCTAAATAACAACATAACAACAGCTGCTGTTTACATCCTCAACACTCCATCCTGACCAGGACTCCAGTCATCCGTGTTCTCCCCCAAGTTTCCAAAAAGGAAATCATATGTCTATTTTTGAGGTTTGACATTGTGGCGTCCAATTCCACAGTAATAATTCATATGTCAGCCGTTCTGAAACAAGTGCAAATGTATTTTCGGCAACATTCAATTCACGCTGATGTCAAAGAGACGATTTGTTCCTGCATGGTTTCACACCATGGGGGTATTTATAGCAGCTAATATATTCATAGACTAATGCGGTAATAACCTTCCTCTCTTTGTGAGGAACCCTCCTTTCTCTCTCTCTCTCTCTCTCTCTCTCTCTCACACACACACACACACACACACACACATTTGCTCACTCGCTCACACACACACACACACCCACATACACACACACACACACACACACACGCACACACACACACACAAGCACATTCTTCTCATTTTGAAATGCAAAGCTCACATCCATGTCTCTGAAAACGGTATGAGGGTCGACATAGAGCGCATGTTTAAGAGGTAATTCAGTGGCTTTGAACACTCGGTACAGATGACTCACACATACAATTTAAATCATTATTCTCAAAATCAATTCTCAGCTGCAGCTCTCACACATTATTGCACCAACTAAGACTCCCAGAGGGGGTGTGCACACACAGACACATAATCACTCTAGGATCTATATCGGAGGGTCAGACAGATGTGTGTCACAATCAATATTCCACAATTCCTGTCACCCCTCCGGGGACCTGCGGCCTCCTAGCAACGCCACAAGGGCCTTTTGCCGTTTTCCTTTGCTGCTCGAGGAGGGGGGGGGGGATTGGCCAATGACGCAACAGCGTTCCCTGCCAACTCCGACTCTCCTCTGAGCCCTGAAGCCCGTCCAAAACCATCATTCACCGCATTCTTAGGGACGGACAATAAAGTTTATACAATCAGGTAAAGATTGATTCTCGCTGGCGTGGATCTTCTAAATATTTCTCTTTCTAAAAGGAGGGGAGAGAGAGTGGGGGAGAACTTGGCTAGATGGATTTCTAAGAAGTGGGAAGTGATGAAGTACCTACATCTGAGCGCTACTTTTGGATTTTTAGATCTGGGAGTAAGCATTACCGTAAATCGTGTTTTTATTTTTAATTATGTTATTTCAGTTCTGTTCCGCTGTCTTCTGTATGGTGCGGTTGATTAACGACCAAGTCCTGTACTAATACTATTACACATACAGTAGAATAGAACAAGATGAGAGTAAAAAGCTAGTTATCAGATCATTGAACGCATTACTCATTAATGTACTTATATCATAGCTCACCTACCCTGTTTTACCTCAAATATTTTGCAATGCTAACTGCTAAACTTAACTAGGCCTATAAGTGTTGACTAACTAGCCCGCCAACAAACTGTAAGCTATATGTCCTCCATTCATTCTGAGCCTTCTTCTTCTTCTTCTTCTTCTTCTTCTTCTTCTTCTTCTATGACGTCAGGCCTCATGTGCAGTGTGTTAAGAGCAGGGACTCGTCTTCAGTCCCACTGACAGCATCATTAGCTCTAAAACACACCAGCATGGAGGATAATTACCCAACCTGCCCGGAGGCTAGGCATCTATTGCTATAGCTCGCTGACACCCTGTCTCGCATGGGCTCCTCATGGTTGCCAGGTTGGCTCTAGCTGGCACCCCCACATGGTCTGGTTGTGTGCTCAGGGCAAGCACACATTGCTGTATTTAACGTATCAGTCAACGACAAACAAAGAGAACAAAGGGTTATGTGTACACTGCTTCAATTAGAGAGCGTCTAAAGAGACATGATGGAACAGAGGGAGGGAGAGGGAGAGAGAGAGATAGAGATAGAGAGAGAGGGAGAGGGAGAGGGTGGAAGACAAACAGAGAGGATGGACAGAGGTGAGTGTTTCCAGGTTATGTAACTGAAAGTTGCCTGTGGAACATGAGGTGGGGGTTTGGGGCGTAGTGTCCAGGCCATTCTTCTGCAATAATCATTTGCATGTGTGGTACATCTAAGCCATGAGTAAACCCACTGTTGATTGGTCTATGTTTTTGAGTATATGTGTGTGTGTGTGTGTGTGTGTGTGTGTGTGTGTGTGTGTGTGCATGCTGATGACGTACAGCCAACGCTTGACTACCCAGCTGCCCTGAGGAGAACCGAACATATGGATCATTCAGGTGTTGACAAATTATGTCCAACTCAGGCGTTTGTTCTTTTCCTCAAGGTCACCCTGATTTCAAAATGACACGAAGCGACCAGAAGTAGTTGGAGGGATGAGGTGGAACAGAGAGTAGGGACCCTTAGGTTTTGAGAGGCTCCATTGAGTCCCATTGAAAAGCTGTTTAGTTGGTGGGCGTTGCTCTTCAGTACACGATTCGTGACGCGTCTGAGGGTGCTTTGTCTAGCCACGGAGGATAACAAATTGTGAAACCCTCATTTTGTTTAATCTTATCTTCATAAGACCTCATATTCAAAACCTCAAGATAGAGCTATTGTCTATTATATCACCTCCACTGGAAAAAAATTAACAGATATCACACATATGCACTTTACTATCATGTCGAATTAATTTCGCAATAAATTAAAAAAGTACATTCAGTTGTCTTTATCACATGGCAATTAACATCAACCAGAGTTAATGTAAGCAGGACTGTACAGCACAATGAAAAGAAGACCTCATAGTTGGGATAATCCTTCATTGGTGCAACCATCAGACTCACCGCTTGCAGTGTAAATTCATCACAGGACCTGCGCAGACAATGTACCCAGCAGTGTGTGAATAACCTGTGCCTCACACAGAGGTGGGGTTATCTGTACGTGTTCCGACGCACAGGACCTGGCCTCAGCCTAGAGACGAAGGCGTCGGGAAAACGGGAACACCAAGACCATCCAATTTAATATTCCAGCCCCCCTGGTGAACAGAGAACCCAGTTATCTCCTCAGGGAAAATGAAAATCCTTCAGTTGAAAAGGAATGGCACACTGCCAGAAGGCAGTTGTAATTTCCATAAGCGGAAGCAGGCATCTCTGTCTGTGTGACTCATCAATGAGATGAAGTACGGAAGCAGAAGTACATTCTCCATGAAGGTTTAGGTTCATCAAAGGCGACTTTTGAAAGGCGTATCAAGAGGTGCTTCGCACAAAGTAGCGCGGGGCTTCCTCTGTTCTGATCTACAGTATGGCATCCAGTCTGTCAGCCTCCCGCTCATCGCCAGACAGAGCTGGTGCACTATGAGACAGGTTCCTGAGAGGAGTGGAGGCTTGAGGAACTGACAATTGGCGGAGAAGAGCTAGCATCATACACCTACAGCAGCTATGCACATCCTGTTCCTTTACAAGGAATCTAAACTAAGGAAGGGACATTACTGTACTGTACAACTTTTAACTAGCTAGCGTTTGGTATATCGGTTTACCCAAAAACATTTAGCTGAGCGTTATATCTATCAACACAATGTCCGTTGGGGTTGCCATCTAGGTCACCAAATCATGTCCAGCCCATTACAGTACATCAACAGCCATTTGATATCCACTAATACACAAGCTATCTGAGGATATATACTGTACATCAACCAATATCTCAAACGGTAACCAGTGATCCCATTCACTTCATTGACGGCCGAACGTTTCCACACTTGGCATCAATCTTCCTTGTTCCTCTGCACAGCATCAGACAACAGCTGTGCACTTCCTGCTCCAGAATCGTCCTCTCTCTTCTGAGAGGTGATGCAAACGAGGCTAGGTAAAAAAAAGAAGAAAAAAGACAGCCAATATGAAAAGAAAGTTTTGAAGATCGCTTCCATCTGTTTCTTATTTACTTTGGCCCTGTTTACTTATTTCAGGGAGAATTAAGATCCCAGACCGCAAGCCCATGTGATTCATGATTCCACGCTGGACTCCGTCCATCTCTGAGTGCGTCCGCCGCCTGCGGCCCGGTGACCCCTCTACACGCGGCCGCATGACAAGTGTGTGTGTGTGTGTGTGTGTGTGTGCGTTTTCTGTGTTGGGGGGATTATCAAATGGTTAGGATTTACACACGCACACTCACGCTCACACACACAGAGACACACACAAACACACTCAGAGACACGCACACACACTCACTCACTCACTCACTCACTCACTCACTCACTCACTCACTCACTCACTCACTCACTCACTCACTCACTCACTCACTCACTCACACAGTTTGTTATTCCGAATGCATAAGATAACCATTTTTTCCCCATGTTTTGGATTCCAGCTCTGCTAACAGTGGCATACAGTGGAAGAGGGCTCTTTGCTTCCCCCAGATTCCCATGTCATGAGTCCACCAAGTCTTCTAGGAAAGCCACGCATGCCCCAATCAATACACTCAATCCACAACACACACTGTGCTAAAGACAGGATTTTATGAGGAACTTGGAAACAGAGTGACTGGAAGAAAGAAAGAAAGAAAGAAAGAAAGAAAGAAAGAAAGAAAGAAAGAAAGAAAGAAAGAAAGAAAGAAAGAAAGAAAGAAAGAAAGAAAGAAAGAAAGAAAGAAAGAAAGAAAGAAAGAAAGAAAGAAAGAAAGAATCTACTGCCTGCTCTCAAAGAGGTCCTGGGTTCCAATACATCCGGCCTTTTCCTAACCACCATCCTTCAGGAGGAATCTGCAATCAATCAGCAGGTCACATTGACCCTGAAAATCCTCCCTCTCACTCTCTCTCATGCTCTCCAAACTGACTTCCAGTGAAGGTTGCATTACCATGGATTACCACTCCTTCCTTCACCCCTCTTTCTTAGTCAGAGGATGACACTCAACTCGATGAGCTTGTCCTGGTTTTGATTCACCAATAGCAAAGAACTCATACGCGTTACTGACAGAGCGGAACGATGAAGAGATAATTATTGTCCCCCTTTGCTCTGTATAATGATGGGAAAGGAAACAGTTGACGTTACACCAGCCTCATCAGACGCATCACCAGACACACACGCTCGCACAGTAACCAAGGATCCGCTGCTTCGAGAGGCTGTGTGAACCATCGATGACGTCATCCACAGCCCGCTTGTTCAACCGACAGGAAGACGAGATTCCCCAGTGTCTCAAGGTTCAAGGTTCCTTTATTCGTACACGCAGGTACATTAGTTGTGCAGACAGGACACTCAGCAAAGAGTTAAAAACCAGAAAACACACTAATACTGATCCATAAAACAGCAAAACAAAATGGATACCTTAAAATATAGCCTAAGAACATACAGTATACTATATTCAATTCACTTCAATAACCTTTATTTAAACTCGAAGGACATTGAGGTTGCCCTCATTTACAGTGACGACGAGTAAGAAAAAGTGCAGAGATAAAACAAGAATGACAATGATAAGACAATAATAACACTAAAAGCAAAAGATAAAATAGAGTTAAAGTTAAAATAGGATAAAATAATAAAAACAGACTAAAATCAATAAACTCAGCTAAAACAATGTCAAAAAGATTCAGAAAACTCAGAAATCATGGATTTAAAATGGCTAAAAGTAGGAAGGTCTATGAAGGTCATGACAAAGTGCTACTATACACAAGGACACCCTACACACACACGCGCACACACACACACATACACACACACACACTCCCTCAAAGGCTTAAAATGCCATTTATGGGCGAAGTACATCATCTCTTGCTAGCTTTGTTTATATTTGCAATCGCAACAGGTACAAAAATATTCCTCTATTGTTTTGTTCTCTACCCAGGGGGCACAAACCAAGAACTGGAGTGAAGCTGGATGGGGACCGTCTTGGAGCTGGCCTCACGCTGCAGCTGTGTGGAGTAAAGATCACATAGGTTGAGTTGAGACTCACCTGTTAGCTTGCTAGCCCACCTGACAATTTGGTGGAGAGAGTTTTTGTTTCGCAAAGACAGATTACCAAACCATGACACAAAGGCAAAAGAAGATTGATTCGATATATGCCCGGTAAAAGAGGGTCATTATGGTTGAAAACACTCCCACCTGATAACACACAGGCAATGGCTTCATAGGGAAAATGTTTTCAAAATGATACTGTACGTCTGGAAAGTTTTATACAGTACGTTCTTTGGCTGAGTAATGCATCTGGGTCAGTTGTTTCTTGGAAAACTCACTTGACATTGTCTCACATAATTTGCACTCTAACTGTGTCCTGTAAGTCACATTTATAGAATAGGCAGAAAAAGCACAACGCATCACAGAAGTGTTTATGTAAAAGCTCTTTTTGTTGCCGTCATGTCATCCAGAGAAACACTTAACTCTCGTATTTTCCCTGAACTGGAAGTCAACATTGATCTCCTGCCAACAACCCCCGCCCACTGGTAGTGATGTCATTTCCAGTCTGCTACGCTGTGCCGCGACGCTTCTGCGTCCCTCACTTGTTGCGTTGTTACCAGTTAAAACACACACACAAACAAACGCACGCACACACACACACACACACGCACACTCCCACAGACAGGAGGCAGACGAAGGCCATACCACTGTTTGGCTCACGGTCGTGTCTGGTGCTCTGACATCACCGACGAAGAGTAGCAACTTGACTCAAGACCATTCATTTCCTCTTACGACAATTTCACTACACACTCACCGCAAGGTCAACCTACACACACACACACACACACACACACACACACCAAATTCATTCCTGAGGCCAGCTGGTTATGTGCATGTACGATAGTACAAAAGTAGATGCGGCTACAGCTCCTTTATAGCAGAAGTTGAGGCCAAAATAGACAAACAGGGGAAAAACCAGCATTCACTGTGACTAAGCGTTGCTGCTACATTGTTGTGAGGCGATAGATTATGTGGGTAGTTGGATGAAACAGAACCTCCTGTATCGTTCACTCATCTCCAACACTACTTCCACCCGGAGGTGTTGAGGTAATGGGTTCTGTCGTCGCAAGACGTATCTTCTCTGAGAGATAAGAGGATTTGTATTCAGGGTAGCAAACGGTTTTGCTCGCAGGCTTATCTGGAATGATTCACCGAAAGAGAGGTTGCCAAGGTTGGCAGCTACTTAAGATTCATGCTGAGGCCAGTTGTTTAGTCTCTTCACAACCATGATTCAGTTGATTGAAATATCTCATCAATGACAAGGAGAACATTTAGCCTATATTTGGCGTACGACAGGAGTAGATAACAACGTAATTCGCATTAAAGTTAGACACAGATGCACTTCATATGATAGAACAGAACGGAAGAGAATGTGATAAATGCCCTCCTCCCTTGTTCTCTGTAAAGCGCATTGTGTTGCCTCTGGGTATGAAATGCGCTATACAAATAAAGCTTTGACTGATTGATTGATTGATTGATTGATTGATTGATTGATTGATAAACTATCGTAGAATAGTAGGGCCAGGCACTGTAGACATCGTTGTACCCAAACGACTCCTATTAGCAGCTGTTTTGGGCATACGGCCTGGCCAAAGTGAACTCAGTGACGGTCTGTGGGTAGCCTGGTTCTCATCACCGTCATCTCTGTTGCACTCACGGTTTCAGAAAGCCCCGTGGTCCACTCGGCTGACGCCAGTTCAGCTTGGTGCGCAAGCCGGCTTCCAGCAAACACACTCACTGGTGGCAGAGGGAGGGAGGGAACGAGGGAAAAAGGGAGGTGTGGACAGAGGGGACGGGAGAGTGGAGACAGGCAATTTGGTTCTGCACATATTGCGTCGTTGCAGTGTGGAGTGTGTTGAGTCTGAAAGAGAGAAACAGAGGGAGGTGGGGGGGGGGAAAGGAGAGAGAGAGAGAGAGAGAGGGAGAGAGAGAGGGACCATACGCAGAGACACATGCAGGAACACAGACACAGTATCTCGGACTGTGTGTTTGGACGGCGACAGGAAGTTTGCCTGACTCACTCCCTGTCCACCACTCGGTTTCCGATGACTGTGGTGAAGCATGCGTGGTCTTCCACACAAAGAGGAACGACACACTGTTCAAGGGAAAGCTAGGCAGCATTGAGCAAGAGCTATCCTGATTGGTTTGGGACTGAGTGAGTTTTATTGTAATTAGTGAGCCAAATAAACCGGAGGGTTTCCGGCTCATTACAACTCTATCGGTCAATGGCGAGGGGGATCGAGTGCTATTGTCTTCAACACTCAGCTGCTCGCACGGACACACGCACACACACACACACACACACACACACACACACATACATACATGAACACCACACACAAACACACACACATACACGTGCACACCACACACACACGCACACACACATACATACAAGAACACCACACACAAACACTCACACATACACGTGCACTAATTTGATGGAAATGGTTATGTAAGGCCCTTGTATGTACTGTAGGTATTGTGTAGGCGGTCGTGCAGAGTTAAGCCCCACTAACACGAATTGATTATATGGTCTGGCAGGTGGAGGGGGGGGGCAGCCATGTCAGCCATGGAAAGCTCACCTGGTGTGACCATATATGGTATTAGCACACTGACACACACACACACACAAACCTGCATACACAAATGAATTCAGGCCAGCATGCAAACGTGCGAACACACACACACACACACACACACACACACACACACAAACTCCATCTATCCTCACGGGCACTTCTTCAACAAACCCCCCCCCCCCTCCCCCCCCACACACACACACACACACACACACCAGAGACGTGATACTGCCCCCTGACACCCCCCCCCACCACCATCACACAGACACAAATACCCTCCACTTCTCTTAGCCCCCCCTTCTCCCCTCCTCCCCCAACCTTGTTTCATCATCCCTCCTTCATCAGCTAACCCCACGTTCTCCCCGGTGCACCTGCACATCGATGACGACACCACAGGATACCCCCCCCCCCCCCCCACCCCCCCCCCCCCCCACACACACACACCCTCCACATGTCTCACGGCACGCCAACCCAAGTTCTGTGGAGCGGCCGTGACCAATCCCCACACGGTGCTGGTTAGTGCATGTGCGTGTTCTCCCCAGGCCAGACGTCGATCACGCTGACCGGTGGGGGGCGGGCCGTAAACGCTGACAACAATTGAGAAGGACAGGCCGGGTCCATTCACACACTCTCTCTTACCTATGCCGTGCCACATCACGCAGACTCGACACGAGGCCGTGCCTGTTGCATTCCGTTACTTTTTTTTTCTCTTCTGTTTTTCTCTCTGGG
Source organism: Borostomias antarcticus (assembly GCF_949987555.1). Taxonomy (NCBI): domain Eukaryota; kingdom Metazoa; phylum Chordata; class Actinopteri; order Stomiiformes; family Stomiidae; genus Borostomias; species Borostomias antarcticus. Next base: position 28,959,519 of record NC_140241.1, on the reverse strand, counting down.
AATGTTATTTGTTTGTTTTCCAGGCTTCACATTGGGTCAGAAAAAGAGCAATTTGTAAGACTTTTGCAATAATAAAGAAGGGTCCACACTCAAAACTATGTTTAAGCTCTTTTAATACATGATGGTGGACAGACCTGACAGACGCTTTTCGGCTCTGCCTTCTTCAGTGTTTAGCCTTAAGACTTGAAACATGATGTGGAATGATATGATATGACATGGCTTTACCTAAACGTCGTCCGAAACTGATATCACGTAGACGACCGGCCTCCGTCTCAATTTACATCTGACTTAAACGGATTGTGATGACCCGCGGAGGGAGGCGTTACGTTAGCACTGGCAACGCGGCCGAGTTGAGGCGAGGTATGTGGCGCAGCTGGATGGAGATGGCAGCTGTGGGCCTTGGAACTGGACACCCACACACCACTCACACAACACAGACACACCACTCACACACACACCACTCACACAACACAGACACACCACTCACACACACACCACTCACACAACACAGACACACCAGACCCCCACAGAGAGAAGAAGCCTAAGCCAGACCCCCAAAACTGTTGAATTCCCCCACAGAATGAAACGGATAGCGGGGGCACAGCTGCAGATAAATAAGCAGTTGACCTTTCACCCCCCTGCCCCAGCGGTATGCCCCATCCATTTGTCTGCATGCCTGTCTGCGTGTCTGCATGCCTGTCTGCCTGTCTGCATGCTTGTCTGCTGCCTGTCCGTCTGCATCTTTCTCTGTCCACCTGTCTGTCTGTCCATCTGTCTGTCTGTCTGTCTGTCTGTCTGTCTGTCTGTCTGTCTGTCTGTCTGTCTGTCTGTCTGTCTGTCTGCCTGCCTGTCTGTCTGTCTGTCCATCTGTCTGTCTGTCTGTCTGTCCGTCTGTCTGTCTGTCTGCCTGCTTGCCTGATTGTCTTGTCATACACATCTGACCCACAAATCAGCAGGGGACCCTCCCGGTCATCCTTCTCCCAGGGCAGTGAGATATGAGTCTTGCCCGGCGACGGAGGTCATTTTCAGGGCCAGAGGGTGACTGCCTTAAAATACACATCAGCACCAGTCACACCCAGCTACAGCAGGAGAGGCGAGGTGTGAGGAGACGAGAACCAACGGCAGAGCCAGGCGTTAACTGCGTAGGGGTCACGGAGGGGGCGGTCCTTACACTGTGCGCTGCTCTACGCCACTCGGAGCATACCCTCGTTAATGCACCGCCAAACGACCACCTGCGACAGAGATTGGTGCCAACGCATACAGGCACACCGACGCACATGCACACGTACACACTGAAACGCATACAGTCGTCGAGCCACATGAACTGGTGCTTGCCCGGACAAACACACATAAACGCGTCGTCTTTAGCTCGAGGGGATGACAGAGTTGCTTTGAAAGCAGATTAAACGAATGATGTCAAGTCGGTTTGTTTATAGGCCTGAACTTGCCCTGGTTCTCACAATGTGCTGAGTTGACTGCATGGGGCTTGGCAGCTAACCCCCCCCCTTACACACACACACACACACACACAAACACACGCACACACAAATACCACCCACCTACGCACACTTACACATGCACACACACACACACAAACACACGCCCACACAAATACCACCCACCTACCCACACTTACACATGCACACACACACACACACACACACACACACACACACACACACACACACACACACACACACTACACACAAACCCAGTGGTACCCCTCACCTCAAGTTATCCTGTTGCCATGCCTCCTCCCCCTTCTCCTCCAACAAGTGACCTCCATCTGTCCAATTGTCCAATCCAAGGCACTAGCGGGGCGTACCAACCGGGACTGAGGGGGGGGGGGGGGGGGGGGGGGTTGCTGGCGCAGATTTCAACAATGGCTGGGAGATGTGGCGGTTCGGAGCCAGTGGGAATATTGAGGATTAATGAAGTCTAAAGCTCCCCTATTACTGGACACCCGATACAGCAGGAATGAGCCCATTTATTTGAGAAAAGGTACGTAAAGGAACGTAAATCAGCCGATTAGAATCGCACATGCAAATCACGATTCATAGTGTGATATGCAGGGTATTTATTAACGAGCCCCTGAAGGAGGAGGAGTGTGGGTGGGCCTAATGACCCAGACGTGCACACAACACATTGTGCAAAACAGCTAGCGTTCCTACAGGCAAGCTAGCTAGTTAGCTAGTGATAGCTAGCTAGTTAACTAGCGATAGCTAGCTGAGAAAACTAGCCACTGTAGCGGTAGCTATTCAAGCACCATCCACATGGCACGTGGTTCAAACGTCAGGGGTCATGCATCATCCAGCTAGCTACCCAGCCATGTCTATGTGGGACCCATATGGGTTAAATGTGGGCTACATGTGTACCAAGAACCCAAATAGTCAAAATAACAGGCTGAATACACTATCGGGGTTACAAACTCATCATTACCAGACTCTGATTTTTTTTCACTGCCGTTGTTTTCGCGTTTGTAAATACATGGAGGTGAATGAGCCATAGTTAGCCGTCAGCTGCATTCACTCCCATGTATTTCCAAACACGAAAACAACGGCAGTGAAAAACAATCAGAGTCTGGTAATGATGAGTTTGTAACCCCGATAGTGTATTCAGCCTGTTATTTTGACTATTTTGGTTCTTGAAGTGGTGTTTTTACAGTGAACTTTTAACATTGAAGTCAACGGGCACTTCCGCATCCGCACCCCTAATTACGTCAGACTGACCAATATGGCAGCAGAGGTGAATAAGGCGAATTGTACGCGCCATCTTCACAGGCGCCGGACAGAAGGGTAAAGAAAGATGGACGAGATGGACGAAACAATGGACGTAGACCTAGACACAAGGCGCTCGGAATCATGAGTAGTCTATCACAGTTAATCGCAATGCCATTGGCATAGATTACTACAGCAGTCATGCTGAGGAATCAAGAGATGCAGATGGGAATTATAATGCTCCTATCAGAGAGTGGGAGGAGTGTTGGCTTTTGAGGTTTTCTTCTTCTGTTGCTTTGCGTTGTGTAATTGTTTTGTATGCCTTGATAAGAGTTGCAGCACCGTCTAATTATGAACCACGATGTTAATAGCCTTTTTGTTGTGATAGTCATTGAGGAAATCACCCCAACACAGGATTGGAAGCGACGACAGATGACAGATTTATTGGACAAGGATACAATCACATGGAACACTGGGATGTTTCCCTCGTCTCTCTCTCTCTCCCTGCTTCTCTGGGATGTTTCTCTGGTCTCTCTCTCTCCCTGCTTCTCTGGGATGTTTCCCTCGTCTCTCTCTCTCCCTGCTTCTCTGCTGGCTGCGGCTGTGGCGCGAAGTCAAGGCCTTAGACTTCCCTCCCCGCATGGTGTTATCAGCATGTCTGCCTGCTGGGAGCAGCGAATCTGTCCGGCTGAGTTGCCTACCGTTTCCAAATCAAAGTGTCAAGGTTTGGTTGAGACGTTAAATAGTGCTCTCTCGGCCCACCCCCCACACCTAGGCCTGCCTGTTTAGGGCCTAGTGAAGCTAGATTGGTGGAGGAGTGACCATACAGATGTGTCACCTGTCACCCTAACATGATGTCTTAATCAGTCTGGGTTGTGTCTGTTTATAGTGTCCCATAGAGATGTGTCATTGATACCCCAGAGGAGAGGCCCCCCCTGTGGCCTAAGTGTGACCTCTTGACACCCACTACCCCGAACGGCCACAGCAGCAGCAGCATCAGCTGTCTCCCTCACTCTATCGACTACACAGTGTCCACGTGAAAACAAACAAACACATTAAATTAAATACATAGCAGTAATACTCTGTAGATGTTAGAGACATTTCTCGCTAGATTCTTCAGGAAGTAGACAATCAGTACAACAATGGGAAGCTGCCAATTCGTGTTGCTGGTAATATGTGGAACGCTCAGATGCCAAATCCCAAGCTATATTGAGAGTGTGAGAGGTATGACATGCCTCAAAAAGCATATTCAAAACTTTACAATACCTTTTCACAGTGTTTTCAAAACATCCACAAAATGGTGTCGTCTTTCGGTGTCACAAAATTGCTTTCTTTCAACGCTGGGCTCAAAGCAACAAAAGGGTGCAGTACGAGACACAATTTCCTGTGTTTGGCAACACAAGGACGTTCTCTGTGACTCCATGGTTTTCTGTGTGTGTGTGTGGGGGGGGGGGGTTAACACATAGACACAGTGAAAACCTAGGACCAAAGATAAGGACACGTTTCTCCACGATGGAAACAAAACCTTTGTAAGGAACAAAAGAGCGATGTGTTGTTGTGACACTCAGGTTCCAAAAAGCCTTTCTGGTCGTCCTTGTGGTCACACATTCAGCCCCTTTATCCGGGGTGAAATACCTCCACTTTACGTGCTGAAAGTATATAACCCACACATTCAGCTGAACAGGGACTGTTTTTTTTCTCTTCCATTTTTATTGTTGCTGCTGGAACAAAGGAGTTGGAAACAGGAGACGTACGGATGTACATGGTGACTGGCTGTTGAGACCGACTGTCTCGACTGGCGCTGCCTGGGATGTGATGGCAAAAAAACAGATGCAGAGGGAGATGAAGGAGATGTTTAAAAGAGGATTTGGAGAAGAGGGACTTGGAGAGAGAGAGAAAGAGAGAGAGAGAGCTGGCACGTGAATACACAGCCTCCATCGTGAGAGGGTATAAAAAAAGACAGGAGTGACTGAAATACGAAGGGACAGAGACAGGAAACGAGCCAAGACTGAAGGGTACGAGGACGATGCTGTTGCAAGGGAGATGTGTGTGTGTGTGTGTGTGTGTGTGCGTGCATGTGTGTTCGCATGCATTTGTGTGTTTGTGTGTGCCTTCATGCATGTATGTGTGTGTGTGAGAGAGTGTGTGTGTGCGTTCATGCATGTATGTGCGTGTGTGTGTGTGTGTGTGTGTTCATGCATGTGTGTGAAAAAGCAGATGGCAGCTGGTAAAGGAGATTAGTTTATATCTTGTACTGTCTCTGTCTACACTAGTCTCCAAACCGCCAACTACTCAGATCCAAATCCCTCCGCCCTTTCCCCCCCCCCCCTCCTAAAAACCTCTCCAACTGTTTTCACAACCCCCCTCTCTTCAGCTGAACATAACAGAGCTACGCTTGGAAAGTGGGCAGAGGAACAACTCCTGCCTGTTTCAGGGTCGTATCTAGAAGAAGAGCAGGGCCCGTTCCCTTGGCAGTGCTTCGTGTGTTGACAATAACAGACTAAACAGACAAATTGGTCTTGGTTTGGCCTGGACTGCATATGGGCTTGAGCCTGGGAGGGTTGTTTCTGTCGTTTATACTTCTACGGTACTATTAGTGTGCTTAGATTTAGATATGTTATTTATCACGCATGCTGTAGGCCTGCAGAACCCAAGAACACACACACACGCATGCATGCACACACACATTGGTTTCTAACACTAGTGTGTAGTATGTGGTTTGCACACAGGAGCTAATAACTTGCACATGAACACACGTCTTGTTCCATCTATGCATTGTGTGTGTGTGTGTGTGTGCGCGCGTGTGTGTTTATGGTTGACCAAAGATGGATCCACTGGATGCCTGAACACAAAACATATTCCATTTCTGATGAAAGGACAACTCAACGACATGTTGTATTGGTTCACCATTCGCTTGTTTTATTTATCTTTAGCAATGACACCAAATGTACTCTATTTTTCGCTTGCTATCTTAGGAGATGCGCTTGAATTGTAAACAGTGAAAATGATAAAATACATTTCGTAAAACTCCTTACAAGCAGTGTATGGACCAGGAAACGGGCAGACCTCACCCTTTCCTCATGTTTATAACAATACATGTCATCTTATAGCTTTGAGTCTCTCTCCTATGTACATAGATACAGCCAGGATCCATCTCTAACACGGATGGACACCTCTTGTTTTTTGTTGGTTTTTTTTCTTCGTTTTTTCTGTTGTTTTCTTAAAGAATTATATTTACATCCTTAAACCCCTAGCTGCCTGCTGCCAGGGTTATACACAGTTAGGATAACTCGCCTAAAACTCGTGGATCTAACAGAACGGTAACTCAACCTTATAGCTGAATGGTTTTTGCAACAGAAACTCTTAACGAGTAAAGTTAATACAGAGCTCAAGCCATTTGTCTTTCCCATACAAATTGAAACTTATTCCAAAAAAGGAGAAGAAAAAAATGAAACATATTGCACTTAGAGTCAGGGCAGCATTTGACCTGGTAGGGTGGTTAGGGTAGGGGGAACGTTGAGCTGAGTGACCTGGTAGGGTGGTTAGGGTAGGGGGAACGTTGAGCTGAGTGACCTGGTAGGGTGGTTAGGGTAGGGGGAACGTTGAGCTGAGTGACCTGGTAGGGTGGTTAGGGTAGGGGGAACGTTGAGCTGAGTGACCTGGTAGGGTGGTTAGGGTAGGGGGAACGTTGAGCTGAGTGACCTGGTAGGGTGGTTAGGGTAGGGGGAACGTTGAGCTGAGTGACCTGGTAGGGTGGTTAGGGTAGGGGGAACGTTGAGCTGAGTGACCTGGTAGGGTGGTTAGGGTAGGGGGAACGTTGAGCTGAGTGACCTGGTAGGGTGGTTAGGGTCGGGGGAACGTTGAGCTGAGGGACCTGGTAGGGTGGTTAGGGTAGGGGGAACGTTGAGCTGAGTGACCTGGTAGGGTGGTGAGGGTAGGGGGAACGTTGAGCTGAGTGACCTGGTAGGGTGGTTAGGGTAGGGAGAACGTTGAGCTGAGTGAACTGGTAGGGTGGTTAGGGTAGGGGGAACGTTGAGCTGAGTGACCTGGTAGGGTGGTTAGGGTAGGGGGAACATTGAGCTGAGTGACCTGGTAGGGTGGTTAGGGTAGGGGGAACGTTGAGCTGAGTGACCTGGTAGGGTGGTTAGGGTAGGGGGAACGTTGAGCTGAGTGACCTGGTAGGGTGGTTAGGGTCGGGGGAACGTTGAGCTGAGTGACCTGCTAGGGGGGTTAGGGTAGGGGGAACGTTGAGCTGAGTGACCTGGTAGGGTGGTTAGGGTAGGGGGAACGTTGAGCTGAGTGACCTGGTAGGGTGGTTAGGGTAGGGGGAACGTTGAGCTGAGTGACCTGGTAGGGGGGTTAGGGTAGGGGGAACGTTGAGCTGAGTGACCTGGTAGGGTGGTTAGGGTAGGGGGAACGTTGAGCTGAGTGACCTGGTAGGGTGGTTAGGGTAGGGGGAACGTTGAGCTGAGTGACCTGGTAGGGTGGTTAGGGTAGGGGGAACGTTGAGCTGAGTGACCTGGTAGGGTGGTTAGGGTAGGGGGAACGTTGAGCTGAGTGACCTGGTAGGGTGGTTAGGGTAGGGGGAACGTTGAGCTGAGTGACCTGGTAGGGTGGTTAGGGTAGGGGGAACGTTGAGCTGAGTGACCTGGTAGGGTGGTTAGGGTAGGGGGAACGTTGAGCTGAGTGACCTGGTAGGGTGGTTAGGGTAGGGGGAACGTTGAGCTGAGTGACCTGGGAGGGTGGTTAGGGTAGGGGGAACGTTGAGCTGAGTGACCTGGTAGGGTGGTTAGGGGGAACGTTGAGCTGAGTGACCTGGTAGGGTGGTTAGGGTAGGGGGAACGTTGAGCTGAGTGACCTGGTAGGGTGGTTAGGGTAGGGGGAACGTTGAGCTGAGTGACCTGGTAGGGTGGTTAGGGTCGGGGGAACGTTGAGCTGAGTGACCTGGTAGGGTGGTTAGGGTAGGGGGAACGTTGAGGTGAGTGACCTGGTAGGGTGGTTGGGTAGGGGGAACGTTGAGCTGAGTGACCCGGTAGGGTGGTTAGGGTAGGGGGAACGTTGAGCTGAGTGACCTGGTAGGGTGGTTAGGGTAGGGGGAACGTTGAGCTGAGTGACCTGGTAGGGTGGTTAGGGTAGGGGGAACGTTGAGCTGAGTGACCCGGTAGGGTGGTTAGGGTAGGGGGAACGTTGAGCTGAGTGACCTGGTAGGGTGGTTAGGGGGAACGTTGAGCTGAGTGACCTGGTAGGGTGGTTAGGGTAGGGGGAACGTTGAGCTGAGTGACCTGGTAGGGTGTTTAGGGTCGGGGGAACGTTGAGCTGAGTGACCTGGTAGGGTGGTTAGGGTAGGGGGAACGTTGAGCTGGTAGGGTGGTTAGGGTAGGGGGAACGTTGAGCTGAGTGACCTGGTAGGGTGGTTAGGGTAGGGGGAACGTTGAGCTGAGTGACCTGGTAGGGTGGTTAGGGTAGGGGGAACGTTGAGCTGAGTGACCTGGTAGGGTGGTTAGGGTAGGGGGAACGTTGAGCTGAGGGACCTGGTAGGGTGGTTAGGGTAGGGGGAACGTTGAGCTGAGGGACCTGGTAGGGGGGTTAGGGTAGGGGGAACGTTGAGCTGAGTGACCTGGTAGGGTGGTTAGGGTAGGGGGAACGTTGAGCTGAGTGACCTGGTAGGGTGGTTAGGGTAGGGGGAACGTTGAGCTGAGTGACCTGGTAGGGTGGTTAGGGTAGGGGGAACGTTGAGCTGAGTGACCTGGTAGGGTGGTTAGGGTAGGGGGAACGTTGAGCTGAGTGACCTGGTAGGGTGGTTAGGGTAGGGGGAACGTTGAGCTGAGTGACCTGGTAGGGTGGTTAGGGTCGGGGGAACGTTGAGCTGAGTGACCTGGTAGGGTGGTTAGGGTAGGGGGAACGTTGAGCTGAGTGCAATGGGGGGGTGGGGCTAGACACATCCAGCAAGGTATCTAAATAAATAGGCAAAACTTTATACAGGTGAAGCATTCTTTTAGTCTTTTTTCCTTTAAGTCTATGAAATGAGCAACCTCCCCATGGTATTGCTCAAGTATACCTATGGAGTGCAGGTTTGAACCTAAAATGAAAAAAAAAAAAAACATTGTATGTGTAAAAAAAACAAACAGAGAAATTAATGAAAAAAACAAGCTTGGAAGCTTCATAGTCGAGTGCCTTAATGTCCTGAGAATGCTGCCTTGTTCAGTCCACGGTGGAGCTACTAGAAAACGCTGATTGGCTTGAGAGCACACCATTCAATATGCCATCTCTCCATGTTTACAGTCTTTGGAGACAGTCTTTCTCTCTTTTTTTTTGAGATATTTCCAAGATCTTTTTCTTGTGAGAGTGGCACGTCTGCTTTTTGTTGTTTTTTGCAGTTTTGGTCGTCCATTGTTGGCGAATATCTGTTCTCCGTCGTTCTCTATCCCTCCCTCTTTCTCTGTTTCTTAGTCTCTCGCCATGTTCTTTGGATGAATGTGACGTGGTGGAACCCCTTTGCAGGGGAGCTTTGACCGGATGCAGTGCTTGAGAGAGGTGTGTATGCGTTTGTATGTTTTGACAGAATAACTTAAATATAATAGAACAAAAAAAGAGAGTTCTCATCCATCCATCCATCCATCCATCCATCCAGCTACAGGGTCTTTCCTGTTCTCTCGCGAGACAGGAGGTACAGGGTCGAGAAGGTGGGCAAGAAATGTGGAGGAACAAGGAATGAAAACAGAACCTGTGTGCGTCGTACCGACAGCATGGAGCCTGGCTCCCGAGGAAGAGGTGGAGAACAGGTGGACGGGAAAGGTTTAAAAAACAAAGAACGGAAATTCTACACAAGTGACAAAACAGTACCGGACTGTCTTCATGTCTGTTGGGGGAGGGTGACCTCAAACTCGCCCTCCTTTCTCCAGTACATCCGGGAGGAGAACGGACGACGCTCTCGCTAACGCGAGCGCTCGCTAGCGACAGATGTCGGCGACCGGGGGGGGGCTGTGCGGCACCTGCCCTCGCACGGGCATGGGCATACTGCCTCTCCTTCACCTGCCACGCCTCTTTCTCCATCCATCCATCCATCCATCCATCCATCCATACATCCATACATCCATCCATCCCGTCGTCATGTAAACAACATCCCTATCTCAGTGCCACAGTCAGTGTCGGCGTTTCTCTCCCCGCTTCAAAACCATAGTGGATGAGGACAGGCAGAAACGCAAACGAAACACGAGGCGAACGCAAAAAAAAAAAAAAGCCGGGCTCACCCGCCCCCCACCCCCCCACCGCATTCGAGTCTCTGCCTTTCCTCGCTTTTCTTGTCGTCTTTCTGCGCCCCTCCCCTATCCCCCTCCCCCATGCCCTCTTTACGACGAGGAGGAGGTGGAGCTGGGCTTCTTTTGGTTGACTAAGTCCATGTAGAGCTCGGAGCGGAGGAAGCGGGGGTAGGAGTCCTTCTCCATCAGGCCGTATATCCTCCGCTGGGGCAGGTCGAAGCAGGAGCGCGTGACGCTCTGCAGGTTCTCCTTGGTGTGCTCCCGCGTGTACGAGTCCAGGTTCACCTGAGGAGCGGGGAGAGAGAGAGAGAGAGAGAGAGAGAGAGAGAGAGAGAGAGAGAGAGAGAGAGAGGGGGGTGGTTAGTACCGGAGGTTTCCCGAGGGCCTTCTCGAGACGGCGAACCGGGAGTTTCCTCTCCTCGTGGGCTAGCTGGGGAGGGGGGATGGGGGAGGGGGACGGACCCGGCCAATGTTTGTGTTTCCGATGACCTCGCCTCCTCACTCTTTGCTCGCTCACTCCTTCCTCCAGTAGGAGTGTGTCTCTCTGACCGGAGCATGCATCGCCACACCTCTGTGGCCAGGAACACAATGCTCTGGTTTCCTGCCAAAAACTGCTACTTCACTTTACGACAGGAACTGGTTTATTTGGGAGCCTGGTTTCTGCCAGAGTTCTACGGAAAGGACGATTTTCCCACTAAGACAGAACCATGAGCAGGGGGGCTTGTGGTCAGCGTGAGGTATCTTAAATGATGGGCCTTTATGCTCAGTGAGTCAGTATAATAAACAGGGGTGGGGAAGGTCCGTTCAGGACTAATCATTTAGTAATTGGCTGGAGGGAATCATTATAAGTGACGCTATTTCCGCCATTTCTTTTTCAGGGTTTGGGGCAGAGTGTGTGTGTCTGTATATGTGTGTGTGTGTCTCTGCCTCTCACTCTCTGCTCACCTCTTTACACGACTGGATGGCAATGTATTCCGCAAATATCTTCTTGGCCTTGGATGCCATCTTGGATTGCGACTTGATCTTCTTGTAATCTTCGCACGCCAGCCAAAATTCCAGATTCTCTTCGCTGAACTCCGTGCGCAGGAAAGCTCTGAACGCAGCCAGACCATCTGAAGGACAGAGAGAGGAAGGAAAAGACGGGTTAGGAGACGTGAGCAAGGCTCCATGACAACACAGTAAGCTATTGTTGATTGTCGAGCCTCTAAAATAGCACAATAGCAAGGTTCCACTGAGTCACACCGCTCAAAATGGAACCGAAGATTGGCCTCTCCCAAACACTCAGAACCTCCCCATCTCCCAAATACATGACAAGTATGTTATGGCATCTTACTGACCCTACCCTGAACCCTTGTCATTCTCCCCTCCTAACTCACTGGAATGTTTTTGTCTGCCACGATGGTCAGCCAACAAAACACGAGTTTGGGTGCAAAACGAGATATATCCATTTTAAGAAATGTCAAATATTTGACATTAATGTCTCAGATTCCATAGCATTTTGTGTAAAAATGCATTTTGAAAGTACAACATATATAACCTTTAAATCTCATTACAGAAATATTTCACACATAGATAAAGGTACCTATTATCATTTCGGATAATAAAATGCAAAAGTGAAAAAATTGGTGTTAATCTCATTTTACAACCAAACTCTTCACAGCGGGACTCATTTAGAGAGGGGTCTAGTTTTCGAGTTATTTTTCGACGGTTCCGGTGCCCTGGTGTTGCTACTCCCTCGGAGGAACACGGCGCCCAGCGGGAAGAATAGCAGGAAGCAGGATCCCTCCCTCGCCAGCTGCCTGCACCTTTCCGTTCCCACGAACGGTGAGCACACAGCGAGCTACGAGCTAGCCTTTCACCCCATTCCAGAGAGAGAGAGAGAGGAGAGAGAAAGGTGGATGGGAAGGTGCAGAGAGAGGAAGAAGAGAGGGAACTGTATATACAGGTATACAGTGTATATATATATATATATATATATATAGAGAGAGAGAGAGAGAGAGAGAGATACATATATATATATATAGAGAGAGAGAGAGAGAGAGAGAGAGAGAGAGAGATGCATATATATATAGAGAGAGAGAGACAGAGAGAGAGAGAGAGAGAGAGAGAGAGAGAGAGATGCATATATACATATATACAGAGAGAGAGGAAAAACAAGCCGCTGTGTTTGGTGTTATGAACTTATAAAAGTATCGCAGTACTAATCCCCCCTCCCCAGTGTTTAAGGTTCGACCACCATCGCTGGTGAAGTCCTTCACCCCCCAGCGTCCTTCACCCCCCTGCCCAGCGTCCTTCACCCCCCTGCGTCCTTCACCCCCCTGCCCAGCGTCCTTCACCCCCCTGCCCAGCGTCCTTCACCCCCCTGCCCAGCGTCCTTCACCCCCCTGCCCAGCGTCCTTCACCCCCCTGCCCAGCGTCCTTCACCCCCCTGCCCAGCGTCCTTCACCCCCCTGCCCAGCGTCCTTCACCCCCCTGCCCAGCGTCCTTCACCCCCCTGCCCAGCGTCCTTCACCCCCCTGCCCAGCGTCCTTCACCCCCCTGCCCAGCGTCCTTCACCCCCCTGCCCAGCGTCCTTCACCCCCCTGCCCAGCGTCCTTCACCCCCCTGCCCAGCGTCCTTCACCCCCCTGCCCAGCGTCCTTCACCCCCCTGCCCAGCGTCCTTCACCCCCCTGCCCAGCGTCCTTCACCCCCCTGCCCAGCGTCCTTCACCCCCCTGCCCAGCGTCCTTCACCCCCCTGCCCAGCGTCCTTCACCCCCCTGCCCAGCGTCCTTCACCCCCCCAGCGTCCTTCACCCCCCTGCCCAGCGTCCTTCACCCCCCAGCATCCTACACCCCCCTGCCCAGCATCCTTCACCCCCCAGCGTCCTTCACCCCCCTGCCCAGCGGACGCCATAGCGCTCAGGGAGCATCAATTATGCATGCATACAAATATAGCACCAGTCTACAGACTCATATCAGCCATCCATTATCTTTACCCCTCTCTCTCTCTCTCTCTTCTCTCTCTCTCTCTCTCTCTCTCTAATGCATAGGCTCCATTCATCCGGTGGGACGTGCTGCAGAATCAGAATGAACAGACTGGCTATTCACTGCAAAGACGTGCAGGAACGTATGCGCACACACACACACACTAGGGCTGTCAAAAGTGCCAGGAAATTGAGTTCGAATATATTCGAATTTATTTATTAGGGTTCGAATAATATTCGAATATTATAGGTCCTACTATAAAAAATCTAAAAAATCTTTTTAAAAAAATTATATCATAATTCACAAAAATAAGATACTTATTGTTGGCGCAATATGGTGACGCTCCCTCTAAACTGGCCTGCGCGTTATTTTCCACAAAGGGGCAGTAGAATAGAGGACGTTGGTGAACTTACTAGTTTAACAGGCCTAGAGGCCTAAAAAGCCTACATATGGGGCCTCTCGTGTAGCCTATAAACATATTTTAGATCAACTGTGTGGACCAAAATGGTTGTGACTCTAATTCACTTGACTTAGCCTACCAACCATGCAATATCATTTTTAAAATGAGCCCTCTGCAGTTTATATAGCCAAATGCGCAAGTGAATAAAGCACTTTCTCGTGGATGTAATTTTCCAGTACTCGGCATTTATTAATCACACAATTATATGGAAATAATAAATAGGAAACCCCCGTTTATTTCTTAACACAAAAAGTATTCAAACGGCTACCCTAAAACATAAACCTAAACCATAAACCTAAATTACATTCTGTTTAGGTTTTTTTCTTCTTCTTTTATCATCCAATTGTATAGAACTCTTGAGAACAGAGAGGCATAGCCTTGTTTAGCCTAGGCTATATCACCACTAAACAATAGTGTCGTTGTTGGACTTATAACTAAATAAGCACTTTTAACTTAGCCTACATGTCAGTGTGTGGGTTGAGTAGCCAGCCTATGGTACTGATTAAAACAGCAAATAGGTGTCCATGTCCATTTGGAGCCGAAATTAGGCTATCACTGGAGGTTATTGGCAAGGATAACGACACGATCCACTTGCTCCGGGTCCAGGGCAGAACGTTTTTTGTTGACAATGTTTCCAGCGGAGGAAAACACCCGTTCTGATCTCACCGAAGTGCCAGGGATGACCAACTTCTGCCTCGCTAGCTGAGCAATGTTTGGGTACTTTAGTGAGCCTGTCGTTTACCACCACAAGAGTGGATCCTGGTCGGCTCGTAGTGGTGTCTCGCTCTGGTAGCGTTTCATCTCTTCTTCTAAGAGGGTACTCGGCTGGGGGGCAGGTGCAACATTCTCCCTGTATGTCTCCCCGAAGAGGTCGCACATAGCGGACAGCGCAGTGAGTGGTGCTGGGTCAGCTGGCTCTCTCTCCGTCTCTGCCTCCGCCTCTGTCCCGGCTCGTGCGAGAGCAATCTCAGCCCGAATAGTACTATACACGTTCTCCTTCTCGTCATCACACAGATGCACTAGTTTGTGAAAGCGAGGATCAAGGTAGCTTGCTACATTTAAAAGCAGGACCGTTTCGCTCTCATCCTCCTTATTATACCGCTTTCCGAGATCTTCAGTCATTTTTTTCCTCATGTCTCGCACTGCCGGGAGTTCATCAGGGAGAGGTTTTCGTAGCTGTGACAGAAGGATGTGCTGCAATGGACTTTTCAATGAACTTTTCGTGCATGAACATGATTCGCTGCATACAATTTATATATAATATTAATTATTAATTATATTCGAATTCTCAAATTTAGGTTCGAACTTATTTTTTTTAAATAAATTCGAATATATTTCGAACTTCGAATTTTTTTTGACAGCCCTAACACACACACACACACACACACACACACACACACACACACACACACACACACACACACACACACACACACACACACACACTGAACTCCCACCTCCGCACACAATCAAGGCATGCATGCTTAATTCAACATGAACATATGTCCTGCATTCATACCCCCCCCCCCCTCTCTCCTCAACACACACACACACACACACACACACACACACACGCACACATTGATTCTTTAACTCATCAATGCAATAGTCTCACACTGCACAAACCGGAGGCTCGCGCGGCCATATGGCTCTGTCGATTACACCCAGATGGCATTAGTCACTTCCTCCATCCCCCCCGGCCTCTGATTGGTTAAGAACGAGCGAGGGATGAGAAACAGGAGACGGACCAGGAGTGCGAGAGGGAGGTGAAGAGGGGGGTGGGGAGGGAGAAAAGGAACTTACATTTGTGCGCCAGAAGCTTGTCCAGAGACTCCCCCCATTTCAGCGCCTCGTCGGGGGTGGGCCTGCAAATGAAAGCGGAGCGGTTCTTTAGCAAGCCCATCTCTGCCAGGTTCCTCATAGTATGACCCATCAGACGAGCCCGGGCTCTGCTGGTACCGGACCGGACGAGAGAGAGAGAGGAGCACCCGAGTGTAGCTCTCCTGGTATACCTCCGAGGGTGTGTGTGTGTGTGTGCGCGCCGCACGTGTGTTATCTTCTATCTCAGTCTGCCTGGTTTCGCTCGCTCGCTCGCTACTGCTGGGAGCCTGCTGGTGTGCATGTGCGTGTGCGGCGGGGTGTGTGTGAGTGTGTGTGAACGCGTGTGTTGGTCTGTCTGACTGCCTGGGCGAGAGGCTGGGTCTTATACGGGCTCTCAGCGCAGCTCGGGAGGCGGGGACTGGGGGAGCCTATGGGGATGGGTGTTGAGCCTGAGGGACCGCCCCCTCCCCTCTCTCTCTCTCTCTCTCTCTGTCATCCTGTCTTTCACATTCTGTATCTGCACAGCGAAGGAGCCTCTTGATACTTCCTCTCTCACTGAACACATTATTTATTATTTATTATTCATATGTTTGCAGATGAATCAGGATCAAACTAGACAACTGTATGAAGACGTTACCTGCGCGCACGCGCGCACACACACACACACACACACACACACACACACACACACACACACACACACACACACACAGTGTGTTCTAGACTTGTATTGTTTTCCACATGACACTCAAAATGATTGCAATGTTTGGGTGTACATTAAACAAAAAACTTAAGTCCTGATCTGCATGTATCATGTTGGAACATCCTCCTCTATTGGATATGCAAACGTTTAAAATGTAATTTCTGTATGCACAATAAAAAAACAACAACTTCTGAACATCTACTCTCTAAAATGTCTCTAAGTGCGGACACCTTAGCCATGCAGCGTACAGTATGACAGACCGTACTAGATCTCAATGGTCCGATGATAGTTGCAATCAGAGGTCATTTGAAAAACATGGTGCCAATAAATTTGCTGTCTCTACCTCTTGTCATCGTCTGTTTCCTTTCATCCTTCTTTCATTGTCACACTTTCACATTCCCTCTCTCCCTCCTTCTCTCTCTCCCTCCTTCTCTCTCTCTCTCTCTCACTCTTCCACTGCCCACTCGTCTGTCTCTGCCATGACTAGCTGGGCTGAGACCCAGGAAGCGGGTACGTGCACACAAACACACACACACACACACACAGTCTCACAGACACTTACTTCACTGACTTCATGGTTTTGTCCAGCTTGCCGGCTGGATTGCTTCCTGGAGACTCATTCCTCCTCCTCAGGAAGGCAAGCCGGTTCTTCATGTCTTTGGCCCTGTGAGATGATAGAGATGGATGGAAAAAGAAAGAAAGGGAGAAAGATGGAGTGAGAGAAAGAGAGAGGAGAGAGAGAAAGTGAGAAAGAAAGAGAGAGGAGGAGAGGTGAGGGGAAAAGGAGAGAGAGAGAGAGAAGCGGGGTTGAGTCTTCAAAAAAATAAAAATCCCAACAAAACATTTCAATCCAAGCTATGAATGGAAACACCGCTCAAGTGTAAAGATAACTCCGGCGCTCCCGAATCCAATCCTTATAAAAGATCCAAAAGCCAGGAAAGAGGAGAGAATGAGCACCAGGCCTGTATACATTTTAGACTTCGGCGGGATTCTGGAGAGCCGGACTGCGAGCGTTTTCCGGTGTCGGACGTCGGTGGCCCCCGGTGACAGGTGGCGCTCCTTCCTGGGTGTCGGCGTCTACGATCAATCTACCGTCTCTCTAACTCTCTCTCGTCTCTCGTTCTGTCCCTGACAGGTCCTTGGGCGGGGAGTGAGTGAGTGTGCCGGAGGAGGAGAAGGAGGAGAGATTCCCGGCGCCCCGGAGAGAGGGAGACGGGATTCTAACCTGGGGCCGGGGCCCTGGGGATGAGTACCCCCCCCTCACCCCCTCCCCGTCCAACACACACACACACACACCTCCCTTCCCGAAAAGAGGTATACGCCGACCTCGGTCCTCCGACGCCATCCCACAATCCCTCGGTGTGCGTCCTGACCCCCTCTCGACCTCACGCGCTCCCTCGTTGGGACGGGACCTCCCGACACCCATTTCCTGGTTTGATTTCCACGGTGTATTAGCCCGGGACGTGCTAATGAGGCGGCCGGCGCCGCGGAGCGCTGCTAATCACCGTCAGCTGTCCTGACGCCGTCACCCGTCGGAACGCACGGGAGCCAAATAAAGATCCGAGCTTCCATTTTCGGATTGGCAGCGTGCACACACACACACACACACACACAGTCGGACGCAGGCTAACGTGCACACAGGCACGTTACATCGACTGACACATCCTCATCCTCTCTTTCCGCCCACATCAGAAGTCTCTACGCCTAATCTGACGCTCCAGTGCCGCCGACTCATGGCCACACCCCCGGATCTTTCACCCGCCGCCAGTCTCAAAGGGCCTCTGTGTCCGCATACGCCGGGGGTGGGGCGGCGACCGGGCATCTGTGGGCACGCGGGGGGGTCACAGGTGGAAAGAGTGTGTTTTGTTGGTGGGGGGGGGGGTTGCTAGACTAAATGGCTCAGCTGTGAGCCTCCTGTGTGGTGTATCAAACAGCTTTTCCAGACGCATTTTCAGTCAGGAGGATATGTAAAGACATGCCCCGGTATGGAAATATGATGCAACACAAGCGGGCCGCTTTCGGTGTGACTCTGCCGGCTGTCGTCAGGGGCAACCCGAGAGCTGAGTCGCTCCTTTAGATCAAGTGTGTGTGTGTGTGTGTGTGTGTGTGTGTGTGTGTGTGCGTATGTGAGTGCGCGTGTGTGCTGCACGTGTCCGAGAGACGAGGGAGAGGTGGGCCTGCCAAAACGAAATTAATGAAGCAAAAAAACATGGCCTCTTGCGGTAGACTGATTCCAACTGGTGATTCATCTCCAAGCGGGGAGATTTTAACGAGTCCGCTACACTACAGCCAGGGGGGTAGTGGTAAACACAGAGGTGGGTCAACTCCGTCGAGTGCAGAGTTTACCCACCTTGTTCTCCCTCACAGACAAACACAGTTGATCAGAAAATAGCTGAATCAACTCTCAGCCCTGTTTTAATGAGGTGGGTCGACTGAGTTTGCTTGCGTTTACCCTCCGTCACGCCCCCTGACTTGTGACTATAGCCAGCGGACATCAGACATCGGCATCACCATGGAGAATAACCTGGCGTCTCTAGGGACTAGGGAGATGACAAAACTGCCCTGGACACACTCGTCCTAGGCCAGGTGCCTTAGGCTGGTAAAATGCAAAGCGATTGGCCCCAAACAATCGTCTTGGACCGGAAAAATGCAAAGCGATTGGCCCCCGACTATCTAGAGCCCGCCTACTCCAAACTGTCATCAGGGCGGATGAGGCCCCAAAAGGGGGAGGAAGGGGGCCGTTCTCTCTCTCTCTGTATCTCTCTATCATCTCTATCAGGATGGTCTGGTGAAATATCAGCACCAAGATCCACTGGCTGCCAGATGAGACAGAGAGAGAGAGGGGGGGGAGAGGCAATAAGAGAGGGAGAGAGAAAGAGAGAGAGGGAAAGAGAGAGAGGGGGGGATGGAGTGAGAGAGGGAGAGAGAGAGCCTTTCCCCCCGAGCTAGATCAGGAAATTGATTTTGGAAAGGAAAAGAAAAGACAAAGGAATTTCAATAATCTTCAGCCCCAAAGGGATGGATATTTTAGGGATGTGCAGGCGACAGGCTTAGGGGCTGACGTCATTCATGAAAGCATGGCGGTCCCCAATAAGGCACTAGAAAAGTAGTCAAGGCATTTTTTCTTTCTGAAATGAAAGTATTCCTGTCAACAGCCAACATTGTTGCCGGTTTGAAGCGCTCATTACGCGAATAAAAAGCTATTTTACAAAAGGGGCATAAAATCATAATAGATTTGCGGATTTATTTGATTGCTCTATTTTTAGATACCTCCAGGGGTAATTGGGCTTTGAGGGAACGCCGAAAAGATCTCCTTTGCCAAAGAATGAGGAGAAGGACTCATATTTACGAGTGCTGGAAAATATTTGCGAGGCCAATTATAAAGCCTTTTATTATCTGGGTCTGGTTTCAATACAAGTTAGTGAACTGTGCTGGGCTGTATGTATGGAAAAGATGTGACAATGTGTTGTCAAGACAAGAGTACGGTCAATGCGATGCCAGACCAGGTGAATGAGGACCAGAGGAGAGGGAGAGGTTGGATACACAACTCCACGCTGACACCTTGTGGGCGCTTTGGAGTACTGCATGTGGACAGCCACTCCGTTATCAACAGGGCAAAGTGATTGAACAATAGTCGATAAGATGTTAAACAAAAGAACGTGGACTATGGTTAACATCTGAACAATGCTTTAGTTTGCTGGGGACAGCATCAAAGTGTATTCATGTTCACCAGACAGATATCATCACGTTTCCAATCTCACAACCCATACCTAGTCAAACCAACCTAATCTCAGATATACAGCTGCTATAAATATATAGTATTACCCAGTATCTGGGCTAGTTTAGTTTAGTTGTTCTTACTCTGAGCCTCTATCTATGTGTTAAGTAAGACATGGGATGACTTGAGATGGTGTGATTGCGCTCATGGCAGCTCTGGCCGCACCACGACTGTCCATCACGGTCTCAGAGATTAATAATGTAGCTCACTAAGGCCATAGGGAACCTCTATCATAGTAGCACATATACTCACTAACACACACACACACAGACATAACAAATATAAACACTTACTTAGTAACAAACTGAGTAACAACCACACATATCAACACACACACACACACACACACACACACACACACACAGATGCAACAGGCAGGGGGGACACATTCCCCAGAGAAGTGTTGAGAGAGAGAGAAGAGGGAGAGAGAGAGAGGAGAGAGAGAGAGAGAGAGTGTGTGCGTGTATGCGTGTGTGTGCGTGCCTGCGTCCGTGTGTGTGGGTGCGTGCGCGTGTGTGTGTGTGAAGGAAAGAACAGCTACCTGTACAATGAAACCACATGTCAGATTACTCGCGCCTATAAGTCCTATTAGAAAGTTCAGTATCACAGTCTGCTCTCTCTTTCTCTCTCTCCCCCCTCTCTCTTTCTCTCCTCTCTCTCTCTCTCTCCCCCTCTCTCTCTCTCTCTCTCTCTCTCTCTCTCTCTCTCTCTCTCTCCCCCTTCTCCCCTGTCACACTTCTCTCTATACTTGTGTACTTCAGTGAGCTAATTGCCCATCAGAGGCATGAGGCTGTAACGAGTGTCATACTCACCCCATTACACACACACGCCCGCACGCACGCACTCACGCGCACACACACACACACACACACACACACACACACACACACACACACACACACACTCTCATCAGCGCTGACAAGCTAATCTGCTAAAGGACAGATACATCCCCCCCCCTGGATATTATCAAATTAGGATGCTCTCTGATCTGGTCTGATGGCACTGCCTGTCACACCAACGTCTGACACTGTGTGTGTGTGTGTGTGTGTGTGTGTGTGTGTGTGTGTCTGGGAGCGTGTATGTGTATGTATGTGCATGTGCGTGTGTGTGTATGTATGTGCATGTGTGTATGTGTGTGTGTGTGTGTGTGTACACACACACGTGCATGTCCATCCTACACTCATACATGAGTGTCTGGGAGCGTGTATGTGTGTGTGTGTGTGTGTGTGTGTGTGTGTGTGTGTGTGTGTGTGTGTGTGTGAGTAAGGGTCTTTAGCACCTCAATTATCTGAGGTCTCCATGTTGTTGTTCCCATGAGGCCTGGTTCACATTGCTGACAGTAATAGCAGCCCGAGGCTATTCCTGGGCAGAACTGGGCCACGCTCCCAGGGAAACACTAGGTACTAGGGACTAGGAACCAGAGGACCGGGAGAGAGCTGCAGACAGACAGACAGACAGACAGACCAGGCTGCAGGCAGACAGACAGACAGACAGACAGACAGACAGACAGACAGACAGACAGACAGACAGACAGACAGACAGACAGACAGACAGACAGACAGACAGACAGACTCCGCTGCAGACAGACAGACAGACTCAGCTGCAGACAGACAGACAGACAGACAGACAGACAGACAGACCAGGCTGCAGGCAGACAGACTCAGCTGCAGACAGACAGACAGACAGACAGACAGACAGACAGACAGACAGACAGACAGACAGACAGATTCAGCTGCAGACAGACAGACAGACTCAGTTGCAGAAAAATCAGACAGACAGACTGTTGACAGACTGTAGATAGACAGACAGATTGCACATATGGACTGTAGACAGACTGTAGACATGCAGACTAGAGAGACAGATAGACTGTAGACAGACAGACAGACAGACAGACTGCAGACAGACAGACAGACAGACTCAGCTGCAGAAAGATCCAACTGTAGACAACAGACTGTAGACAGACAGGCAGATTGTAGACAGAGAATTAATGACAGTCACTGGGCAACTCGCCATTGAAAAAATATGAATCCAAAAATCCTGTTTTAAGCACTGTGCCTAAGTACCGGAAGACATTTACAGGTATTACCTACTGTCAGAATGTGCTTTAGGAGCAACTGACAGCAGCTACCGTGTACCAATGAGTCAATTAGTAAAAGGAATGCTCATTCTCGCCCACAGCCCGAGGCTACAGGAAGCAAAACAATGTCCGTCAGGTGGTACAGTCACTTGGTCTGTAATAACACAGCTGTTGTTTCCTTTGAAGTGCCTCTAACCCACAGACTCCCCCTCATCTCACCTTCCTGTCTGCCCCCCGAGACTCCATTTCCCACGGTGCAGTGCAACTCGACCACCCCACGTATGAGCGGTTTGTTTTTCCTTCTGTCTGCCGCTCTGCCGCTATTTGTGAGAGGTTATTTGCCCTGCTACTATGTACACAGAACGCACATGCCTCTCCACAGTGTGTGTGTGGATGTATGTGTGTGTGTGTGAGAGAGAGAGAGTGTTTGACAGTGTGTGTGTGTGTGTGTGTGTGTGTGTTTGCAAGGATAGGACAGGACAGTGTGTTGGCATAACACTGTACAACTGAATATGTCAGTCTAATTAAATCAAATCAAACTTGTGCATTTCATACACAGAGGCAACACAGAGCGCTTCCCAGAGAGCAAACATGGACATACGTAGGTCCCTCTCCTACATTTTCAAGAGGGAAGCAAAAAAACAGTTCACCCTAGGGCCGAAATGGACTTGCAGACAAAGGAAGACTAGGGTCTTCCCCATCTTTCCCCCGCAGACCAAATAGGAATGCGGGTGGCCAGGGCTGCCCCATGGGTCAGAAGTCAAGTCAAGGCAACAACACTGGGACAGAAGACTGCTCTTCCCATCAGAACACAGCCAATCAGATCAAATCGTTTCCATTCTAAGACAAAAGCTTAACACTAGGATTTGCCCTACACTGCACACAGGTATAAATCAGCACGAGATCTCTCTCTCTCTCTCTCTCTCTCTCTCTCTCTCTCTCTCTCTCTCTCTCTTTCTCTCAATGAGGCTCCCCTCCCAGAAAAGACAATGCCTATTTCCAACTCACCTCACCAACCACATTCTATTCCTGTAATCCAGGCTGATTAAAGAAACAGGAGGTCAAATCTCCAGCCGGGGTCCAAGCTACACCTCGGAAATCGTTTTAGCACCGGCGCGCCACCAGGGACATCCTCCGCTCAGCGACTGCCAGAAGAGATGTCAGCGGAGAGGTCAGCTAGCCTGCTATACACCAGCCGCCCTCTACCTCTCTCTGTCTCTCTCTCCTTCCCTCTGTCTCTCTCTCTCCTTCTCTGTGTCTCTCTCTCCTTCCCTCTGTCTCTCTCTCCTTCTCTCTCTCTCTCTCTCCTTCTCTCTCTCTCCTTCTCTGTCTCTCTCTCTCCTTCTCTGTCTCTCTCTCCTTCTCTGTCTCTCTCCTTCTCTGTCTCTCTCTCCTTCTGTCTCTCCTTCCCTCTCTCTCTGTCTCTCTCTCGCCCCCCCCCCCCTTCCCTCCTTCATTTCTAAAACTCAAAAGCCAGCAGGGAGACACACACACACACACACACACACACACACACACACACACACACACACACACACACACACACATTATAGACCCCCAAGGAGTTTGCTTTCTTACCTTTCTAGATACCTCTCCGAGAAGTCGACCATAGTGTGGAACATTAGCGCGAGTCAGTGTGGATGTGGGTGTGTATGCGTGTGTGTGTGTGTGAAATGTGTGCTCGGTGGGGGATGGGGGGGGTGGCAGGGTTGTACGACTATAACATTCCTCTAGCCCTTGAGAGGCTCCTCTGTGGCTTTATATAGTCCCGGGGCCTGGGGGGGGGCGGGCTCAGGGCTCACCCAATCAACAGGCTGCATGTTGAGAGGGCAGAGCTGCCTTCTGACTGTGGGTAAGACACACTAGGGCTTTTATGAGCCAGTAAATGCGTTCATTTTGAAAACTCCTATCATCGCTACTGCTACACCTGTTATATTTACAGCCTAAATGTCGTACTAAAAGTAGTACTAATAAAAAAACTGCCTACAGTATTTAGACCAGCACCACTACTGTAAACAGTTATGACACCTATACAGTACTACAACAATTACTGCAACTAGTAGTAGTAGTAGTAGTAGTAATAGTAATAATAATAATAATAATAATAATACATTTGATTTGTAAATCATTTTTCATTGGGAAACAATCTCAAAGTATTACTACTACTACTACTACTACTACTACTACTACTACTACCACCGCTGCTGCTGCTACTACTGCCACTGCCACTACTACTACTACTACTACTGCTACTACTGCTACTACCACTACTACCGCTACTACTACCACTACTACCACTACTACTACTACTACTACTACTACTACTACTACTACTACTACTACTACTACTGCTACTGCTACTGCTACTACTACTACTACTGAAACAACACTGTCAACAATGTGACCTGCAATTTGACAACAGCTGACTTTACCTGCTGATTCCAAATCAGCTGGTGTAAAACTAAACTAGCACATGGCATACCGCCACAGCTTATATAAAGCAGAGGTGATACAATAGGACAACACTAGTAACTTGACATGAATCCAAAATACATTCATGCCTCGCTGCCGGCTTTTCTATGGAGCACAACAGGTGGGTATCATATAACTGAGATTAGGTTATCCTCCTGCCTGTGTGTGTGTGTGTGTGTGTGTGTGTGCGTGCGTGTGCGTGTGTGTGCGTGTGTGCGTGCGTGCCTGCATGTGCGCATGCCAGAGCATGTGTGTGTGTCGGAGTGTGTGTTTATTGCATTTGTCTGTGCATGCTTAAGTGCACTGTAGTGGGTGTGGGTGTGTGTCTGCCTGTCTATTAGCATACAGTATGTATGTGTGTGTGTCTACCCGTCTATTAGCATTTGTGTGTGTGTGTGTGTGTGTGTGTGTGTGTGTGTGTGTGTGTGCCAGATATCACCGGATGAGAGCCATAAATGTGTGTATGTGGCTGACACAGAGTATAGCCTGGAGGAAAGCTAGAACACCTGGGATGACTAACCACACAGGTGACAATGGAGATGGTGTGTGTGTGTGTGTGTGTGTGTGTAGGGGGGGGGGGGTCAGAGAGGATATGGGCCAGGCAGCAGCTGTGTTATATCCAGACACAGGGAGGGAAAGAGGGGAGAATTAGGAGGAGAGAGGTATCAGCCTTTCTGGATGAAGCCCACGAGGTATCAGCCTTTCTGGATGAAGCCCATATGAAAACTATGATTTACCTCAGAAGCTCCACCGAGAGACACTCACGGAAACCGACGAAACCACACACTGCTTTTTACACACTACTCCACACTACTGACTGTGCACAAAATGACCGTTTAAGGTGTCATTTAAGCCCAGTTTTAGGTGTCATTTAAGCCATTGATTACATCACTTAAAATATTAAGTAGCCGCATAACGTCTTGCGGTTATATTGCGTGTGTGTGGATGATAACATTATTTGACGACGTTTGGATTCCTTTGTACACATTACCAGATGGGTGCTCCAGGTTTGAGTCAGCAGAGCTGTCTATAAAATGAAGTCCAACCTATAAAGTGACTTCCTTCGCTGTAGTAGGTGACCTGGCATCATTAACCTCCATTCTAATGGCTAGCTGGCACTCACGTTCACACAGCACACATTCCCCAAGGATGGAGCAGACGCACACCTTTTCAAACTAGTTTACAGCTGACGCTAACACTGAGCCCCAGTTACATAAGTTCTCTACAAAGAGGCTTCTTACACAGAGGTGGGATTCAATTTCTCTAATGACGCAAGCTGAACACTAGCTACAAGTACGTACTTCTTTTTGAAAACAAGAGGGTGGTTCTCAGTCCACTTTCAGGTTATTGGTGAGATTAAGAGACTGTGTTCGCTGCGAGCCAAGCTAACTCATGTTGACGCTTGCTCACTGTACAAGTAGCAGTCAAATGCATACCAGCTTTTAGGAGTTAGCATTACACAGTAGGGCAAAGGAGCATACTCCATCTACACAGTTGGGTTAAGTAGCATACTTGGTCTACACAGTAGGGTAAAGTAGCATACTCCATCTACACAGTTGGGTAAAGTAGCATACTTGGTATACACAGTAGGATAAAGTAGCATCCTTGGTCTACACAGTAGGGTAAAGTAGCATCCTAAATCTACACAGTAGGGTAAAGTAGCATCCTAAATCTACACAGTAGGGTAAAGTAGCATCCTAAATCTACACAGTAGGGTAAAGTAGCATCCTACATCTACACAGTAGGGTAAAGTAGCATCCTACATCTACACAGTAGGGTAAAGTAGCATCCTAAATCTACACAGTAGGGTAAAGTAGCATCCTAAATCTACACAGCAGGGTAAAGTAGCATCCTAAATCTACACAGTAGGGTAAAGTAGCATCCTAAATCTACACAGTAGGGTAAAGTAGCATCCTAAATCTACACAGTAGGGTAAAGTAGCATTCTAAATCTACACAGTAGGGTAAAGTAGCATCCTAAATCTACACAGTAGGGTAAAGTAGCATCCTAAATCTACACAGTAGGGTAAAGTAGCATCCTAAATCTACACAGTAGGGCAAAGTAGCATACTCCATCTACACAGTTGGGTTAAGTAGCATCCTTGGTCTACACAGTAGGGTAAAGTAGCATCCTAAATCTACACAGTAGGGTAAAGTAGCATCCTAAATCTACACAGTAGGGTAAAGTAGCATCCTAAATCTACACAGTAGCGTAAAGTAGCATCCTAAATCTACACAGTAGGGTAAAGTAGCATCCTAAATCTACACAGTAGGGTAAAATAGCATCCTAAATCTAGGGGTAGTAGGGGTAAAGGAAGTGTGGCTCAGGTAAGATGCTGGATCTGGGGGATTAGTTTTGTTCAAGGGAAACTGTGACCTACCTTGCATTCCTTCTGCTGTGTAACGTAAAAGAAAAGAGATATGCCAGAGAGAGAGAGAGAGAGAGAGAGAGAGAGAGAGAGAGAGAGAGAGAGAGGACAGACATTTTAGTATTGTCAACGGCTTGTGTATCATAACTGTTAAATGCCAAACACATTCAACACAGCAGTGGGAACTAATGTGACACGTGAAGCCAGCATCCTTTGAAAACACCGTGTGTCTTCGAGTGCATCGTTTGGGAATCTTCACTCACACTTCCACTTCCTGTTCCACATTACTGTACACGTCACACACCCATCCTATTCCTTGGCAAAGCCACGGAGTGAAGTGAGTTGGCCCGTTACCGTAGAAGAGTACAGATTGAGCCCGTCTCGACAGCGCCCAGCCTAAAATCCTATTCAGTTTTTCTGAGTGGTCCAGTAATCTACCAACCTAGCGCCCGGCGGCCGGCGGCCGGGTCAACCACAGCGCCGCCACGTCAGCCATGATGTCAGCCCGCATCCTGCATCATCACTGTGACCCGGCCAAATGAGGCTACGTGACCTTTTGAATAGTGAATCGTCTCTGTAAAGCGTCAATGGAGTTCTGTTTGAATGGGAAGGCAGATGTAACACAGAGATATTCCAAGGGTGCACGTGGCTCACATGCACCAGGGTTGCGGGTTTGATTCCCCCCGGGGGACCGATAGCCCTGTTTGACACGAGAAGCAGTGATTCACAGGACGCTTTGAGGAACGAGTTCATCTCCTCGCCAACGGCGACGCGGCTGTAAGGTTTACTGGAGGACATCGTCGGGGGTGTTTTCAGAGTTAGTGTCAGTGGGAAACATTGGCGTTCGGGGATCTTAAGATAAGAATGTGTGATGTATAGCTTCATATTCCGGAATGTTCTCCCACACGCGTGTGTGGGGCTTCTCTGAGGAGAATGAGGGGCTCAAGTTTCAGGCTGAACAATGGAGAGAGAGAGAGAGAGTGCTGAGAGACAGAGGAGAAGAGAAGGAGGTAGAGAAGAAGGGAGTACCTGTTGAAAGGCTGATAACGGGGGTAGTAGGCCTAGGGTAGGTTTACGTCCCGGAAACCGTGCACAAAATGCCAGATGGTCCCAGGTTCAAACCGAGGACACTACCAGCCTCTCCTCCGGAGGAACGCTTTTTGGATCACATTCCATCCAGCGAAAACACACAGACATGTAATTCTCTACACATGGTCGGTATCCTATTTCAAAAGACGCCCCCCAACTCCGCCCCGTGTCCCCCTCGACCGAATTCGACCGCTAATCCGGCCATCTCCGGACGCCAGTCCCTCGTGGCATAACCGATACGGCGATATCCTCCTTCGCGCCTATGCTTTTGGGAAATGACTCAAAGCCAGCGCCTGTTCGCCGCTGTGCGCTGGCCTGCGTGTGCCCGGTGGTGTTAAGTCCCCACACATAGCCTCATTATCCCCCAGCACATCTGGAGTGTCACTTCTCATCTCCTCTAGGCTCAGTCACAGGGAGGGGACAGAGATCTCACCTCAGAGGAGAAATGACAAGAGTCCTTAGAGGAAGGAGCCTAATGAGGAAGAGAAAACAGCCAACATGCCTGAGGTAATTGGCCAAATGGATATGAGAGTTTTTCAGTATGGGGCGACTAGCACACTGTGTGTGTGTGTGTGTGTGTGTGTGTGTGTGTGTGTGTGTATGTGTGTGTGTGTGTGTGTGTGTATGTGTGTGTGTGTATGTGGGGGGACCTTATGGACACAAAACCGAGCCATATATGAAATACCCTGGAACTAGGTTAATTGTTCCTGATCCCATTGAGGCAAGATAAAGCCGTAAAGCCTTGACAAGCAGACAACAGACTCGGATAAAGACAACAGATAAAAAAAGGCATGAGCGAACATGTATAAACTCTCTCACACACACACACACACACACACACACACACAGACACAGACACAGATACACTCACTCTCTCATTCAATCACTCACTCAAACAAACACAAGAGGTGTGACTCACCCCACTCACACCCCTCAGCACCTGCTCATTCACCCTCAGCTGAATAAACAGACCATTACACCAGTGACCCCGAAACAACGACAGGAGATGGTGTCTGAGGGGGAGGGGGGGGGGGCAGATATACAGCCCCTAATAATCTACTTTAAGTGACAGTTGAATATACCACTTATAATCTTGATATTAGCATGTTTTGGCGATACAGTATTAATACACTGTCCAGTTTGTCATCCTTCGTCAGGCTAAGGAGGCCTAGTTTTGGTTCTATTAACAATTTAAAACCCGTAGGCTAACAAAACCCCAACCAAAGACGGTTAGCTTAACTTTTTAAACTTACACCAAACTCAACCGTTTAAATATCCAAGGTCTGAGCAGGAATTCAAATGACATAATCCATTAAAAGAGTGAGGACAATGGGTCAGCAGCATACAGTCCAGAGCGCTATGAGAGAACAGGGCTGGCAGCGTGGCTATCAGGCCAAAGGGCTGAGACGGGATTGTCCTCTGGGTGTGACGTTTCCTTTCATCTCGATGAGCGAGAGTGTGAAAAGAGCTCAATCAACAGCTGATGAATCATTGGGGTGTGAACACTGAGGGATGCCCCATTTCACACACACACACCCACACACACACACACACACACGCGCAACTGAATACACTTTCATTGACACCACACACCCAAACACACCATTAACAGAGATCATCTCTAAATGATGAGTATTCAATAAAACTCACTCATTTACACACACAGACACACACACACACACACACATACACACACACACACACACGCACACAAAGATGAATAGGGATCTATTTGGGCTAACACTCCCAATCCACTGATTCACTGACAACACCCCAAAACTGATCAAACGACCCCCTAGGTGCACACAAAACAGGTCATTAACATTTAACATTCAGTCTAACACCTGCATTAGAAACCAATGAGAAAGTAACTGCTAACTTGGGGCTTGTTAGCATTAGCCACATTAGCATTAGCACTAATGGTATTGAGGTGAGGTGACGCTGATACAATGCTGTATGCAACGAGAACCAATCCCACGTGTGTGTATTCGACAGCATTGCTTCACATTAGAGCAAAGGAGACCGTTTCTTAACGTTTTTTAACACTTGCTAAAATTGACAAACTTAAAGAAAACAGCCCCTTCCTGTGGGCAGTTCTTTGAGGAGTTTCTCTCTCTCCGTGTCATTCATCCAAGAGGGGGCCCCCTCTTCCAACCACAAGAATGTCCCCCGTCAGACCCCCACCAAACCCCCCAATCAATCAACGACAGAGATACGAAGAGAAAGAGAAATCAGACTGTAGAAACCAGAACAGGGAAATCTAAGGTTACTCACAGGTTCTTGGATTTCCTCTTCTTGGTGCCGTCGGGGCTGACTTCACAGCTGCACGGGGATCCGGCGCTGAGCTGAGGGGAGACGAGGGAGAGCACACACTGCATCATCCGGACCCCCGGCCACACACGCAACAGGCCCCTACACACACACACACACACACGGCTAGCCAGGAGTACCTAGTGTGTACGGCTCTAGAGTAGGTACAGTGAAGTGGGTGTGCTGTGGATGTGGGCAGGGCGGTAAATCCTGGCTGTGTGTCACACACACTGGCTAATCCGGCGCAGCGATATTCCCCAAAGGCGGAAGCCCTCTGTGTGTGTGTGTGTGTGCGTGTGTGTGTATGTGTGTGTCAAAGGAACTTTGTGTAGCTTGGATGTGTAAGTTAGGGTGGCCCTAGCCTGGTGTTTGCGTGTGTCGGTGTGTGAGACCAGCAGAGAGAGTGTGTGAGCCACCGCTGTGTGGAAGGCGTGTGAACGTGGATTCGCTGCCCACCAGCTGTGCCCCAGGTTAAAGGCTTGAAGGCCAGACCCCAGTGTCACATTACACATCCTGTGAATCCAGCGCTCTGATTGGGGGAGAGAGCAGGAGTCGGGGGTGGAGGAGGGGGTGTGTGTGTGTGTTTTCTGCGGTGGTCTGCTGGTCTGAGATTGTCCCCAGGGTAGGTGGGGGTCTGTATACAGTGTGTGTGTGTGTGTGTGTGCGTGTGTGCGTGTGTCAGTCTAGAATAATGGCCTATTGTGTTATAAGAACATACACTCTGACCTTTGCTTGGACACAGATGGCCATACATGGTGTGTATCAATGTGTG
This sequence comes from Borostomias antarcticus, assembly GCF_949987555.1. Classification (NCBI taxonomy): domain Eukaryota; kingdom Metazoa; phylum Chordata; class Actinopteri; order Stomiiformes; family Stomiidae; genus Borostomias; species Borostomias antarcticus. The sequence goes on along the minus strand of NC_140241.1, from coordinate 28,928,728 downwards.
TGTGTGTGTGTGTGTGTGTGTGTGTGTGTGTGTGTGTGTGTGTGTGTGTGTGTGTGTGTGTGTGTGTGTGTGTGTGTGTGTGTGTGTGTGTGGTTGTTATTGAAGTCCTGTTCTCAGTGAGGGTCTCCTGGGCATACATTTCCTGATGTGAAGAACACAGTGTATAGTTACCATGTCTTGCCCGTGTCTCAGAGTGACATACGAGATCTACATTACCGAGATGCTGCCTAAAATAGCACCTTAGCGCGCTAGCATAACAAACCCCACAGGTTCTAATCAGCTAGCTGCATTTTCACTGGAATAATAAACACAGAACACAATATCATTTAGTCACTTCCTACTCCCTCTCTCTCACTTTCTCCCCTCCCCCTCTCATTCTCTCAATTCCATTCAATTCAATTCAAAGGGACTTTACTGGCATGGGAAACATACGATTACATTGCCAAAGCAAGTGTCATATAAAAACAACAAAAAAAGTACTTACAATTAAAGATATAGGCCTACTAGAATAAGGAAATGTGAAAACAGAGCTGTATATATACAGATAAGCAAAGTAAGTAAAAATAGAAAAATGTTGACACTGCAGGTTGAAAAATATGAATACAAATACCTGAGAACTGTGTGAACACTGCGACATTTTATTTTTGATTTCCTCTCCTCTCACTCCCCCCGCCCATCTCTCCCTAACTTATCTTTCATTCTCCCCTCTCCTCTTCTCTCTCTCTGACCCTGGTTCAGAGGTCCTCTCTGACGACGCGTGTCTAGAGATCGACGGCAGCCACACAGACGGAGAGAGACGAGAACAGAATATTACGGTGACCCGAACGGTGACTGCGCGGGGATCTGCTCTGTACAGCGAGCCAGCATGTGTTGTGATCGTGTTAAGATGTGACGGGGGTAGAGCGTGACCGTATCAAAGTGTGCGTACAGTAGGTCATCACAAACCATGTATCTTTAGCCCTAAACAGAATCTCTCTCTCTCACACACACACACACACACACGCGCGCAGTGCACGCACGCAAATACCATAGAGAAACCTGAGAACACTATGACTACCATGTACCCATGGGCCTAAGATGAGGGGGGGGGGGGGGGGGCGGGGGGGGTCGACGGGGTCAGAAAGCGACATCCAAATAAAGTGGCTAATCTTAGCAGGAACATGAGAATCAGGGTGCCCCAGACCCCAGGGGGCCGTCCACCAGGCTTCCCCCCAGAAACCGGAGAGGGCAGCGGGGGGAAGTCAGCCAGACTGAGCCCCTAAAACCCTCCAGGCCCTTTAGCCCTGGGACTTAACCCCGGGTTAGACACGGGATATCACCACTACACGCTAGGGACTGAGCGGGACATACGAGACATTTATGTGCCTCCCGAGTCAGTCCTTCTGTCTGTGAATCCTGTGTGTGTGTGTGTGTGTGTTCCTTCTCTCGTTCTCACACCCACACGCATGCACACACCCCCACACACCCCCACACACACACACACACACACACACACACACACACAGCACCACCTCTGCTACAGCCTTCGATGGGGCAGCCTGAAAGGAAGACATACGATGATGAGGCCGGGTCCAGGAAGGATGTCAATTAAAGGCGCGGATTGATCCTCAATTTACAAGACTCCCCCCCCCCCTCTCCCAAGACCGCCCCCCCTCTCCCAAGACCCCCCCCCCCCCCCCCCCTCTCCCAGCCAGGGCCATCTGGGAGATATGCGAGGCCCTGTGTGAAATATGCGGAAATGAAATATATATCTTTTTATGAGTTTTAACTCATAAAAAACTGCGCTCCCCAGACACAACTGTGACAGGGAAGGTCAACAAAACTCTAAGAGCAATTTCACAATTGGGGAAGACTCCATCCATCTTTTTAAGAAAGCGCAGTGTTTCCAGTGATGTCCTGGTTTCCTCGGGCAAGTTAACTTAAGTTAACACCACCATGCACAAAATGTCCAACTGCGGCCACAATTTACGCAGGTCACCTAAGGTCACATGAGGAAAAAACTATACTAATCTGTCATCACGTAGTCTACCAGTAGGCTATGCTAGATTTTAGGTCTATGATTGACTATTAATGAATATGTTTATCACATGTGTAACATGTAAAAAGCAAAAAATGAATAAAAAATAAAAATAAAAATCCTGCTTGACGCGAGGCCTTCTAAAGCGTGAGGCCCGGTACGACCGCCTCTTTCGCCCCCCCCCCCCCCTAGCGTCCCCCTGTTCCCAACCCCCCAACCAATAAACCACTCAACACCAGGCTATGAAACCTTGAAACACGCCTTTTACTGCCATTAAGACCCTTTCACAATCCACAGGGACACACTCGGGCTATTTTTCTCGATGGAGAGGTTTAGGGAGCTTCTTGCTTATTTCTGTCCCCCTTCCTGTACTGTAGTAGTGGATGATAACGGTACAGTAGTGGATGATAACGGTACAGTAGTGGATGATAACGGTACAGTAGTGGATGATAACGGTACAGTAGTGGATGATAACGGTACAGTAGTGGATGATAACGGTACAGTAGGAGCACGGTGACGGTACACAGACCTACGGTAGTCTAGGAGGTTTCAAAAGTGCTGTTTCTCATCGGAGAGATACCAGTCATAACCTGCCTACTGCCTGGCTCACTTTGGAGGTTTGAATTCATACGCTTCTCAGATATGGGTTCAGTGGTAGATATGAACGAATAAACACCTTCAGCTTGGTGCTTGTCACTTTGCACGTGTGCAGATGAAGCCTACGTAAGAGGGTCACCCCTTTAGGTGGTCTGAAGATGCTCAAATGACAAACTATCCACTAACCATAACCCCAAAAAGCCTTTTTTCATACTTGAGTGCACAAATTTGCAAGAATCAGCTGGCAGTAGCATTTCTGGCTATCATGAAAGGCATAGTAAATAAGATATAGTCTCATCCCTGCACCCTGTTCAATGTTGTCTCCATGTTATGCATCACGACCAAAAGCAAATACTGTACTAGTTTACCACCGTAGCCTATATGAAGTGTGTGTTGGAATCCACAAATCCTCTTTCCCTCCTGCTCCTACAGTCTGAAAAGCCAAAGTCCACGCCTGATTCCTACCCCCTCCACTCTGCCTACGTGTGGGGGGGGCGGCTGTGGCTTAGTTGGTAGAGCGGGTCGTTCAGTGATCGAAGGGTCAGTGGTTCGAATCCCGGCTCCGACTGTCCACATGTCGAAGTGTCCTTGAGCAAGACACCTCACCCCAAATTGCTCCCAATGAGCAGGTTAGCACCTTGCATGGCAGCTACCGCCATTGGTGTGTGAATGTGTGTGTGAATGGGTGAATGAGAGGCCATTGTAAAGCGCTTTGAGTGCCGCTAAGGTGGAAAAGCGCTTAATAAGTGCAGTCCATTTACCATTTACTGTAAACTCACTCAACTTGTGTGTCTCTCTCTCTCTCAATTAAATTGAGTTCAATTCAAAGGGCTTTATTGGCATGGGAAACACGTTGATTTTGCCAAAGCAAGTGTGACATAAAACAGCAAAAGTAAGTAGAATTAAAGATACTAAAATAAGAAGATGTGTACAGAGATGTGCACTCTATCTCTCTATCTTTCTCTCGCTCACTCTCTATCCCTCTCTCTCTCTTCCTACTCACCCCATCCCTTCCCTTCTCTCTCTCCTTCTCTCACTCTATCACCCTCTCTCTCTTTTTCTCTTTCTCATTCTCTCCCTATCCGCTCCCCTATATCTCTTTCTCTCTCTCTTTCTCTCATTCTCTCCCTATCCGCTCCCCTATATCTCTTTCTCTCTCTCTTTCTCTTTCTCATTCTCTCCCTATCCGCTTCCCTATATCTCTTTCTCTCTCTCTTTTTCTCTTTCTCATTCTCTCCCTATCCGCTCCCCTATATCTCTTTCTCTCTCTCTTTTTCTCTTTCTCATTCTCTCCCTATCCGCTTCCCTATATCTCTTTCTCTCTCTCTTTTTCTCTTTCTCATTCTCTCCCTATCCGCTCCCCTATATCTCTTTCTCTCTCTCTTTTTCTTTTTCTCATTCTCTCCCTATCCGCTTCCCTATATCTCTTTCTCTCTCTCTTTTTCTCTTTCTCATTCTCTCCCTATCCGCTCCCCTATATCTCTTTCTCTCTCTCTTTTTCTCTTTCTCATTCTCTCCCTATCCGCTCCCCTATATCTCTCTCTCTCTCCGTCTCTCGCTCTGTCCCACTCTCCCCCCCCCCCCCCCCCAGCCCTGCCGGCCCCAGCAGACTGAGTGCGGCGCCGGGGGCCCCAGAGGAGCCCCAGCCGAAACACAGGGCCCGGCCAACGACTACAAGCCCTCAGCTATGGGGGGGTGGGGGGACTCGAGGATGGGCTCCACACTACATACGTGCAGACCCAATCATATGTGTGCTACTCCGTCCGTGTGTGTGTGTGTGTGTGTGTGTGTGTGTGTGTGTGGGTGGGTGTCTGCTTACTTGTAGTGTAATGGTGTGATATGACAACGACCTAAAAAACAAGGGGTCAGAGGTGGTGTGGCTTACGGAGCATCAGTTGGCACGGTCCCTAATAAGCGAGAGGTGGGAACACACATACACACACACACACACACACACACACACACACACACACACACACACACACACACACACACACACACACACACAGTTAGTCAAACGCACCGTTCACGCGAATACACGCCGCACAGAATCACCCATAACACACGCGACGGAAAAGGAAAAGCTCCATCCGCACGCTTAATAATACACACTGACCAACGCCCCCCCCCCCCTCCCACCCCTCCACACCCATGTGCAACCATGACCTAATCAACATCTGAACCCTGACCTTCCATCTCTGTGTCCCTGCTCGCCAGCTCAGTCCTGCTGTTCCCCTTAATCAAGCCCTGCCTTCCTCTCTCTCTCTCTCTCTGTCTCTCTCCACTCGCCCCCTCTCTCTCTCTCTCTCTCTCTCTCTCTCTCTCTCTCTCTCCACCCACCACCCTCTCTCTTTCTCCTCCAGAGAAAAACACTTTTGTAAGTGGGACCCCCTGGACAATGTGGGACCCCAGACGGGCCCTTCCTCCCGGGGGGCCGACTCGCCCCCCCCCCCACCCACTCCGCTCCCCCCCCCCCCCCCGTCTAGTGGCAGACCAGACGTTATTAACCGTAGACCAGACCAGGCTTCCTGACATTGTGTGCCCCGACGGAGTGGGTGGCGAGGGGGGGGGGGGGGGGGAGTGGGTGGTGAGGGGGGGGGAAGTAGGAAGACAAGAACCAGAGGACGTGACATCTCTCCCGGGGGCACGGGCGAGAGACAATGGAGGCCTCAGAGAGAGAGAACAGGAGAAGGGAGGGGCGGGGGGAGGACAATGAGGTAGAAGGTCTGATTGAGGCCAGGCGGAGTTTTCCTAGGTTGAGGTTTTAGGTAGAAGTGGGATAGACAGAGAGAGAGAGCTAGATAGAGAGCTAGAGAGAGAGAGAGAGAGATAGAGAGAGAGAGAGAGAGATAGAGAGAGAGAGAGAGAGATAGAGAGCTAGAGAGAGAGAGATAGATAGAGAGAGGAGAGATAGATAGAGAGAGGAGAGAGAGAGGAGAGAGCGATAGATAGATAGAGAGAGGAGAGAGATAGATAGAGGAGAGAGAGAGGAGAGAGCGATAGATAGATAGAGAGCTAGAGAGAGAGCTAGAGAGAGAGAGAGAGATAAAGAGATAGAGAGAGAGATAGATAGAGAGAGAGAGAGAGAGAGATAGATAGAGAGGAGAGAGATAGAGAGAGGAGAGAGGAGAGAGCGATAGATAGATAGATAGAGCTAGAGAGAGATAGAGAGATAGAGAGGAGAGAGATAGATAGAGAGGAGAGAGAGGAGAGAGCGATAGATAGAGAGATAGAGAGAGAGAGAGAGATAGATAGAGGAGAGAGAGAGGAGAGAGCGATATATAGATAGAGAGAGAGATAGAGAGAGAGATAGAGAGGAGAGAGCGATAGATAGATAGATAGATAGATAGATAGATAGATAGATAGATAGAGAGAGATAGAGAGAGAAAGAGAGAGAGAAGGAGAGAGCGATAGATAGAGAGAGAGAGAGAGAGAGAGAGAGAGAGAGAGAGAGAGAGATAGAGAGAGAGAGATAGATAGAGAGAGAGAGAAGAGAGAGTGATAGATAGATAGATAGATAGATAGATAGATAGATAGATAGATAGATAGATAGATAGATAGAGAGAGAGATAGAGAGAGAGAGAGAGAGAGAGAAGGAGAGGGACAGAGTGAGCGGGCCATGTGCTAAAGCTACAGTAACCTCAATAAGTGAACTTGAACTCTCCCGACCCACTGCCTTTGTCTGGGTTCCATTGTGGAAGCCGACCTGCTTTTCGGGAGCAGAAAACGGCGCAGTAGACGGTGTCGTCAAAACTATTGTCGTCCCCTGAGCGCTTTGACGTCACCTGTCGTCAGCACATCGCCGAAGCGCATTGTCATTCCCTGATAGAAAAGGGCTGTGATAATAAAGTTGATATTACACACATGATTGCGTAAGGGTTTAAGTGTCAGGTGCTCTTTTTGTCTGGGGATATTTGTCCACTTCCCACAATATCATTATGAAACAGAGGGCTGAACAAGACCATGTGTTACATAGTTTGTGTGTGTGTGTGTGGGCGTGTGCGTGCGTATATGTGTGTGTGTGTGAGTATGTGCGTGCGTATGTGTGTGTGTGTGCGTGCGTATATGTGTGTGTGTGTACGTGCGTGCGTATATGTGTGTGTGTATGTGCGTGCGTATATGTGTGTGTGTGTGTGTGCGTATATATATGTGTGTGTGTGTGTGTGTTTCCTTATCCTGAGAGCTGTTCTTTGTTTCTCAGAGACTCTCTAGTCTGTCACTCAGCACCTGCTGACAGAGCAGAGGAAGAGGCTTGTGAGATGGAGCCGTAGGGCCCTCTGGACACCGCCACGGCGTCTCCTACACACACCAAGGTTATTATAGTTAACGAAAACTAACTAAAAAACGAAAACTAGGTGTGAAAAAACATTTTAGTTAACTGAAATAAAAATAAAAACTAAGCTTTACAAAAAAACGATAACTAACTAAAACTGTATTGTGTGTTAACAAAACTAACTAAAATAAACTAAAATTGTAGAGAAAATGTCCTTAGTTTTAGTCTTTTTCATTTCATACATAAGCCTAGTATTTTGGGTGGATATGAAATCTATCCTCCATGTTTTTTAGCTGTGCTCCTGCGCAGGAGTAACCTGACGTG
>NC_140241.1:28911517-28919017 GCF_949987555.1 Borostomias antarcticus | reverse complement strand
AGAGAGAGAGACAGGGAGAGAGAGAGAGAGAGAGAGAGAGGGAGAGGGAGAGGGAGAGAGAGAGAGAGGGAGAGAGAGAGATAGAATCAAATCATCTCGCATCTGGAAACCCTCACGCTCACCTCACCAGCCGCCTCTCAACCTAACCGTGAACGTGACCATGACAATGCAGCTCTGCAGTCAAACACAAAGCCAGTGTGCATAGAGTGTGTGTGTGTGTGTGTGTGTGTGTGTGTGTGTGTGTGTGTGTGTGTGTGTGTGTGTGTGTGTGTATGTTGTGTATGAGTGTACCATACAGTATGTTGTGTGCATAGAGTGTGTGCATACAGTACAGTATGTACGTATGTGTGCGTAGAGATAGAGTGTGTGTGTGTGAGTGTGTGTGAGTGTGTGAGTGTGTGAGTGTGTGTGTGTGCGAGTGTGTGCGTGTTTACCGCCACGTGAACTGCGCCTTCAACGACACCGTCAGCGTGACTGATCTCTCCTCCCACTCTGTACTACGCATTTACCAAATCACTGCTATAGCAACCAGTACCATAAACTTAGTCAACACAGTCACACACACACACACGCACACACACACACACACGCACACACAGACGCACACAAACTACAGAGGGGCCTGCAGGATGTTCCCAGCTCAGCTGACAGACGCAAGGAGGTGTGTTTTGACGGTCTTGTTATGGACACCACACGCACACACCCCCCGTGCCAGCTCACGCTTGCCTGACACACACACACACACACACACACACACCGGCGGACGTGCGGTGGGCAGAGAGAAGAGCTTCTCGGGGACAAGATGCGCTCCAAGAGGGAAGTGACATCGGACTGGTAACAGACAGTGGCAGTTCTGTCAAGTCCATGGTGCATTTTCCAAGTCCCGCCCGAACACAAGAATCAGAGTCAGATTTGATGTGGCCCATAGGGCAGGAGCCTATCTCCTGATTCCTTAGCGTGAGGTTGAAGTACAAGGTTGATGTAGCTTGATGTATAAGTAATGGTAAATGGTAAATGGACTGCACTTATATAGCGCTTTTCCACCTTAGCGGCACTCAAAGTGCTTTACAATGGCCTCTCATTCACCCATTCACACACACATTCACACACCGATGGCGGCAGCTGCCATGCAAGGTGCTAACCTGCTCATTGGGAGCAATTTGGGGTTAGGTGTCTTGCTCAAGGACACTTCGACATGTGGACAGTCGGAGCTGGGATTCGAACCCCTGACCCTTCGATCACTGAACGACCCGCTCTACCAACTGAGCTACAGCCGCCCCACAACAGTACACCCATGTCGCCTAACCCCCAATCCAACCCTCGTTGCTGAGTGCCAAGCAGGGAGGCATTGGGTTCCATCTTTTATTTTGGTTACGACTCGGCCGGGGATCGAACCCCCGACCTCCAGACCTCAGGGCGGACACTCTAACCACGAGGCCCCTGACCCCCAACCGAAGTATTCCTTTACTCTCTCAACAGTCCAAACTCTCAAGGTCTGCGTGGGCCCTCTGAGACCCCGGTCTCGCACAGCCGAACCCGCTGTTCCGGAGATGGCGCCAAGGCTCTTAGATCTCAACAGTAACGCAGCCTGTTCCCATAGCCCACCTCCCACTGTTCCACACAATACAGATAATTCCCTGCCTTCACCCCTCGCCAAAGCCCCCCCCCCCCCCCCCCCCCCCGCCCTCGAGAAACAGTGGCACAATCACTGGCAAACAAACAAGAAGGGTGGGTGGGCGGGGGGAGGCAGCGTCATTAGCTAGGGATTAGCCGTCCATCGAGGCGTGGATTTGTGAGGGTGGGTTGAGGGCGGACGTTTCAGTCGTTAGGCTGAGCCCCAGTGGAGAGCTGAACGCTGGGGTGACCAGGTCATCTGGGACCGGGCTACGTCGTGGGGCACACCAACCGACGGGGATTGGGGAGAAGGACTTTGGATCGCCGACCCCTCTGGCTGGGTAGTACGGTGCACTAATGGGAACGTGTGTGTGTGTGTGTGTGTGTGCGCGCGTGTGTGTGAATGGTAGCTTATCATGACTTAGTCCTGAAATAGCCAGAGTGCCGGTGGGTTAGGGTTAGGGTTGAACCTGAACATTGAAGGCTGGTGTTGTTTTGTCTACGGCTCTGATTGGAGAGGCACGACTGCTCACTGAGATCCAGGCACATAACGCGCTTTTTAAGTAGGATTTACACATTCGCGCACTTGAAAAAAATCGAAGTATACCAATAAATAGAATTTGATCACAATTAAGATGCACACACACACACACTCCTGATTGCTTGCTAACATATATGTTATTGCATTAGAGTGGTGGAAGGACTGTCTACTGTCACAGAATAGTTGTGAAGGATATTACATAATAAATGATGTCAGGGCCAGTGTCTACCGTTCTCCATGAAACAACCTATGGAAACATAGTTCTGCAAATGCCTGGCCTGAACATCGGCGAAAGACCAAGCCCTGGATCTACAAACCAGATATAGAACCTTAAGTTATGGTGCGTTTGTTTGTGGTCGGACGTGGCAAGTCGCAAGTGGCAAAACACCTACCTCCGACCTGTGTGCATTCGAGCTATAGCGAATGATATGATGATGATATATGATATTGACGTCAGCCGGCAACTGGAGGCTGAGAAACATATCGGAATTTGCGACGAGGAAGTGCGAGTTCACGCGTCGTTTTATTTAATCGTTCCTAGTAGCAAGTCGCAATTTGCCACCTCCCAGTTATAAACGAACGCACCATTATATAACCTGTCGGTATTTTGTTTTGACACAGAAATGAGTGCGTCGGAAAGACATCTTGACAGGCCGTCCGCTAGCCGCCGCCGCCGGCCTGCTCTTCGCCAGGAAGCCTCCCTCTATCGCGGCCGCGCAGCGGACCCCGGTCTTCCCCCCTCTTATCAGCGGCGGCCGGACATCTCCGTGTCCAAGATGACGGCCCCCTCTCTCCCCCGCCTGTCAGGAGGCGTCTCCGGAGAGGAATTTGAATTTAGCTGCATTTTCTCCGCTCTATATCCGTCCCTTCAATTTGTCCCCTTCCACATTGAAGAGAGAGAGAGAGAGAGTGAGGGCCGGGATCATGTGTTAGCCATTAGCAACAACATCGCCACTGTATTTCGCTCTGTGTTGGAATTTATCGTACGTAGACCAGCGCCACACAAGCGGCCCATTGACCCTGTATTTTAAGATGAACGTCATGCGCTCTGGCATAACAAAATGGGGTGTTGCGAGTAAATATGTCACTGTCAACCCTATGAAATGCATATAAGGCTTTATGGCATTAGCTTCGCTTTAGATATGGCATGTTAGCTACATTAGCAAGCTGATGTCTGGACCTCTCGGGAACAGTGGTGACAAGAGAGAGAGAGAGAGAGATACAGAGAGAAAGAGAGAGATACAGAGAGAAAGAGAGAGAGAGAGAGAGAGAGAGAGAGAGAGAGAGAGAGAGAGAGAGAGAGAAAGAGAGAGATTGATAGATGGATGGAAATATATAGGCAGGTGGGGAAAGAGTCCGAGATGGACAGTGGAGGTCAGAGGATGAATATGGCATGTTAGCTACATTAGCAAGCTACATAGCTATTCAGTAATGTGATGTCTGGCCCTCCAGGAAACAGTGGTGACAAGAGAGAGAGAGAGAGAACGGGGGAGAGAGAGAGAATGGTAAATGGACTGCACTTATATAGCGCTTTTCCACCTTAGCGGCACTCAAAGCGCTTTACAATGGCCTCTCATTCACCCATTCACACACCAATGGCGGCAGCTGCCATGCAAGGTGCTAACCTGCTCACTGGGAGCAATTTTGGGGTTAGGTGTCTTGCTCAGGGACACTTCGACATGTAGACAGTCGGAGCTGGGATTCGAACCACTGACCCGTCGATCACTGAACGACCCGCTCTACCAACTGAGCTACAGCCGCCCCCAGAAGAAGGAGAGAGATTGATAGATATTTGGAAATACATAGATAGGTGGGGAAAGAGTCCGAGATGGACAGTGGATGTCAGAGGGTGAAAAAGAGTGTCAGGAAAGAGGGCGTGTCTCTGGATTAAACAACTCTTCCAAGACACTTTCCAAACTCCCAGACCAAATGTCCACTCTGTCAAAACGATAGTTCCAGTACTTCTATCAATGGTCTACTTAAGAGCTCCACCTTCTGTTCTTATTTTAACTGCCTACAGAAGGTAGGCCCTCTGCGCTGGTTCCCACCAGTACCAGGAATCCTCATCTCCATGAGCTGAATTCCCATATCATGCCATCACTCATCCACTACCCCCTCCACCTCTACTCTGCTAGCTCTGCCAATGGTCCACTAGAACACAGAGAGAGGGGGGGGGGCTCTTATTAGTCAGGACCCAGACAAAGACCCGTGGCCCTCTTGCTGGAGAAGACACTTCATATTTCTCCAAACAGATGAAGATAGTTCCTTAACCAAAAGAACATACGTAAGAACATACGTAGGTAGTCAAGGCACCTGGTTTATCGTCTAAGGCAGCAAGACACAGGGGACACTACTACACACGCACGCACACACACACACACACACACACACACACACACACACACACACACACACACACACACACACACACACACACAAACATAGTACAGTTCACCTTCTTACGAAAACCCATTTGGCATTGGAAAATGTATAAACAACAGCTCACATGGGGCATCAAATATTTGGATAATGCAATGGAAAGTTCAGATCCTGTATACGGTTCAGTCTAGATTCATAACGGTCATAAAAGGATTAAAGACAGTGTTGAACGGGAAACGGCAACACGGCCACACACACAAGCACACTGCACAAACCCATTCAGGAAACTCATCCGGTATACAGACCGTCAATAGAAAAAGAGGGCTCCTGCAATTAAGACAAGACAAGGTAAACTGAAATGATTCAAATTCCCTATAAAAACTCAGGCAAACCCGTCAGGCTTATTTTGAATGGAAAGGGGGCGCGTCGCGGTGACTCAGTACGAGGTTGAACGTCCCGTACACTCCGACTCCGTTTACTCTCCCAGTAAATATTTACATGCTACCCATTTAGAGTTTTTATGGGAGGTGGCCAGTAACAGTGTGTCCCACACGGGCTCCAACCCTCTCAACCTTCTGTCCTTTCCAGACAGTCCACAGCCGAACAGAACGGGTGTTTACCCAGCATCCTCGCTGTTCGGGGTGCTACGTTCTTACAATTCACTGCGCTAAGGAGTGCTATAACCATAGTTGCACGCTTGTGCAAACACAGGCTAACGCTAATGTTAGTATAGTCTTACATTTATGGTGTTTTGAAGCATGAGATGAAGCACAACACCATCACTCGGAGGTCTATGGCATTTTCTTCTCTGCATCTGCATTTTCCGGTCATTCTGTGAAGCTCTTGTGCAACTGCCCTCAGGAAAGCACCTATTTTAGCCATTTATTTGCCAGGCAGTGATTTGACTTGCTAAACGCCTGTTTTTGTAAAGGTGAGAGGTCACTGACAGGGTCACAATAACATAGTCAGGGTCACAATAATTCTCTCACTGCGCCATCTAGCCATCATCTACTGAACTACAACTGGCACAACCACTGATTTATGGATATAGCCTAACATGTGAACAATGATGTGTATTTCTGCACACTTCAAAAAAATGCTGATATAGTCCAACTATTTCTAATAAAAGCCAGTTACCGATATTGTGCTGAAGTGTCCTTGAGCAAGATAGTGAACCCCAGAATCACTAACATGCAGCACAGTGGTGCACTAACTAGTACCGTCGCCTCAGTAAGAAGGTCTCCGGCCCTTTCTGTGCAGAGTTTGAACGTTCTCCCCGTGTTTGCAAGGGTTTCCTCCCAAAGAACCTAATATGAAAAACATGTAGAAGAACAGATGCTCTTCAGTCCGGTCCCTGACCAAGACCTGGACTGAGCACTTGGACTTGGTCCCCGGGCGCCATGAACGATGGCTGCCCACTGCTCCTGACTGCCCCTGGTGGAGGACATGAACGATGGCTGCCCACTGCTCCTGACTGCCCCTGGAGGAGGACATGAACAATGGCTGCCCACTGCTCCTGACTGCCCCCTGGAGGAGGACACTGACCAGGCGGCCCACTGCTCCTGGCTGCCCCCTGGAGGACGACAGCTTGGATGAGAGAAATGCAGGGAACAATTTCCACCGGCGACGCCTGAAGAAAGCATGTGCGTGTTTGTGTGATGTGTTCGCTGCTCAGGCGTGTGTGTAATCACTGTGTGGCCAATAAAAAGAGACCCTCAAGGTCTCTTAGATTAAAGATTTATTGCCTTAAATAGGCATTCACTGGGAACCATTTTATGTAAAGAAACCTGTCTCCCAGTACTCAAAAAGAGATTCTGTAGTTCTATAAAGCATACTGATGCACACTTTCAACGGTGTTGGTGCTGGAGGTATCCGCAGACAACCCAGGCTTGAGTGAGGAAGCAAACGCCAGTGGAGACCAGTTTGTCTATTTCAGCGTATGTGATCTCTTTTTTGGGTACTGGGAGACAGGCTACTTTACAGAAAATGGCTCCCAGGAAATGCCTATGTCTTTAAGATCTTAAGAACACGAAGGTTTTCCCCCATACCCGACAGACTTGCCCCGCAAGCGCCTCAATATCAAACCCAAATGTTGGCGATGATGCTGCCTGGATAACACCCTCCTGGCCTGCATTACCCAACTCCTTATGACGTTAAATGCCATCGGAACAGAAGCAAATGTTCTTTGCTTAGATTAAGTGTTCTCGGTTCTGCACTCTCTCTTTCTCTCTCTCTCTCTAGCTCATGACGAGCCAGACCCCCCCCCTTCACCCCCTCCGTCTATCTTTCCCTCCATCTATCCCTCTCTCGGTCTCTCCCTCCCTCCGTCTATCGCTCCATCCATCTATCCCTCTTGGCTTTTCTCTCTACAATAAGTCTGTGGCTGCGTTCCGAATCGCATACTTCTACATCTTACTAACAGTACCTACTACAGCTGCCCTTAGAAAGTATGTACTTTGCAAGCAGTAGGCATCCAATTGGGACATACTACCTTGTCATAACATTGCGCCTTGAAATTTGCCCACATCCGTCGCTGTCCATAACGCGACATTCGTCTACAGCTGTCACGACTCGCACATGTGACGCACATTTCCGCTGCGCACAGGATTGTGGGTCAGAATAGCCAGAAAAGCCTGCTGGCTTGCATACTGCAAAATACGACCGGATGTAGTAGGACATCCTGGTATTTTTGCCATACTGCATGTGGCATACTATGTATTGGGACATACTACATCCTGTTTTGGCATACTATATAGTAGGGTAGTATGCGATTCGGAACGGAGCCTGTGCCTTGCCTGGGCTGTGCTTCACTGTGGTGCGGCCCTGGCGTTCCATGTCTAACACCGTGTCCTAACTACACGTGACGCGAGCGAGCGTCAGCGACAAAACGTGTTCCATTGCTTTGTTTTCTATTGTTATGTCCTAACTGGACGGGAGCGACGCAGCGCGAAGCGGCGTGACGTTTT
>NC_140241.1:28871130-28906130 GCF_949987555.1 Borostomias antarcticus | reverse complement strand
ACGACTCGGCCGGGGATCGAACCCCCGACCTCCAGACCTCAGGGCGGACACTCTAACCACGAGGCCCCTGAGCGCCAACCGAAGTATTCCTTTACTCTCAGTCCAAACTCTCAAGGTCTGCGTGGGCCCTCTGAGACCCCGGTCTCGCACAGCCGAACCCGCTGTTCCGGAGATGGCGCCAAGGCTCTCAGATCTCAACAGTAACGCAGCCTGTTCCCATAGCCCACCTCCCACTGTTCCACACAATACAGATAATTCCCTGCCTTCACCCCTCGCCAAAGCCTCCCCCCCCCCCCCCGCCCTCGAGAAACAGTGGCACAATCACTGGCAAACAAACAAGAAGGGTGGGTGGGCGGGGGGAGGCAGCGTCATTAGCTAGGGATTAGCCGTCCATCGAGGCGTGGATTTGTGAGGGTGGGTTGAGGGCGGACGTTTCAGTCGTTAGGCTGAGCCCCAGTGGAGAGCTGAACGCTGGGGTGACCAGGTCATCTGGGACCGGGCTACGTCGTGGGGCACACCAACCGACGGGGATTGGGGAGAAGGACTTTGGATCGCCGACCCCTCTGGCTGGGTAGTACGGTGCACTAATGGGAACGTGTGTGTGTGTGTGTGTGTGTGTGTGCGCGCGTGTGTGTGAATGGTAGCTTATCATGACTTAGTCCTGAAATAGCCAGAGTGCCGGTGGGTTAGGGTTAGGGTTGAACCTGAACATTGAAGGCTGGTGTTGTTTTGTCTACGGCTCTGATTGGAGAGGCACGTACTGCTCACTGAGATCCAGGCACATAACACGCTTTTTAAGTAGGATTTACACATTCGCGCACTTGAAAAAAATCGAAGTATACCAATAAATAGAATTTGATCACAATTAAGATGCACACACACACACACTCCTGATTGCTTGCTAACATATATGTTATTGCATTAGAGTGGTGGAAGGACTGTCTACTGTCACAGAATAGTTGTGAAGGATATTACATAATAAATGATGTCAGGGCCAGTGTCTACCGTTCTCCATGAAACGACCTATGGAAACATAGTTCTGCAAATGCCTGGCCTGAACATCGGCGAAAGACCAAGCCCTGGATCTACAAACCAGATATAGAACCAAGTTATGGTGCGTTCATTTGTGGTCGGAGGTGGCAAGTCGCAAGTGGCAAAATACCCACCTCCGACCTGTGTGCATTTGAGCTATAGCGAATGATATAATGATGATATGATATGATATTGACATCAGCCGGCAACTGGGGGCTGAGAAACATATCGGAATTTGCGACGAGGAAGTGCGAGTTCACGCGTCGTTTTATTTAATCGTTCCTAGTAGCAAGTCGCAATTTGCCACCTCCCAGTTATAAACGAACGCACCATTATATAACCTGTCGGTATTTTGTTTTGACACAGAAATGAGTGCGTCGGAAAGACATCTTGACAGGCCGTCCGCTAGCCGCCGCCGCCGGCCTGCTCTTCCCAGGAAGCCTCCCTCTATCGCGGCCGCGCAGCGGACCCCGGTCTTCCCCCCTCTTATCAGCGGCGGCCGGCCATCTCCGTGTCCAAGATGACGGCCCTCTCTCCCCCCGCCTGTCAGGAGGCGTCCCCGGAGAGGAATTTGAATTTAGCTGCATTTTCTCCGCTCTATATCCGTCCCTTCAATTTGTCCCCCTCCACATTGGAGAGAGAGAGAGAGAGAGAGAGAGAGAGAGAGAGAGAGAGAGAGAGAGTGAGTGAGGGCCGGGATCATGTGTTAGCCATTAGCAACAACATCGCCACTGTATTTCGCTCTGTGTTGGAATTTATCGTACGTAGACCAGCGCCACACAAGCGACCCATTGACCCTGTATTTTAAGATGAACGTCATGCGCTCTGGCATAACAAAATGGGGCGTTGCGAGTAAATATGTCACTGTCAACCCTATGAAATGCATATAAGGCTTTATGGCATTAGCTTCGCTTTAGATATGGCATGTTAGCTACATTAGCAAGCTACATAGCTATTCAGTAATGTGATGTCTGGGCCTCTCGGGAACAGTGGTGACAAGAGAGAGAGAGAGAGAGAGAGAGAGAGAGAGAGAGAAGAAAAGAGAATGGTAAATGGACTGCACTTATATAGCGCTTTTCCACCTTAGATGAACTCAAAGCGCTTTACAATGGCCTCTTATTCACCCATGGCGGTAGCTGCCATGCAAGGTGCTAACCTGCTCACTGGGAGCAATTTTGGGGTTAGGTGTCTTGCTCAAGGACACTTCAACATGTAGACAGTTGGAGCTGGGATTCGAACCCCTGACCCTTCGATCACTGAACGACCCGCTCTACCAACTGAGCTACAGCCGCCCCCAGAAGAAGAAAGAGAGAGATTGATAGATTGATGGAAATACATAGATAGGTGGGGAAAGAGTCCGAGATGGACAGTGGAGGTCAGAAGGTCAGAGGGTGAAAAAGAGTGTCAGGAAAGAGGGAGTGTCTCTGGATTAAACAACTTTCCAAACTCCCAGACCAAATGTC
Organism: Borostomias antarcticus; assembly: GCF_949987555.1. NCBI lineage: Eukaryota > Metazoa > Chordata > Actinopteri > Stomiiformes > Stomiidae > Borostomias > Borostomias antarcticus. The sequence continues at coordinate 28,903,635 of NC_140241.1, read as the reverse complement.
TACTCTGTCAAAACGATAGTTCCAGTACTTCTATCAATGGTCTACTTAAGAGCTCCAACCCTACCCCCAGGGCTGGCTCACAGTCACCCACTTCCTCTGCAGAAACATACAATGAGACAATACAGTCACCTCAGTTTGAGTATCTGCCTAGATGTTTCCGTTCTTATTTTAACTGCCTACAGAAGGTAGGCCCTCTGCGCTGGTTCCCACCAGTACCAGGAATCCTCATCTCCATGAGCTGAATTCCCATATCATGCCATCACTCATCCACTAGCCATCACTCATCCACTACCCCCTCCACCTCTACTCTGCTGGCTCTGCCAATGGTCCACTAGAACACAGAGAGAGAGGGAGGGGGGGAGAGGCTCTTATTACTCAGGACCCAGACAAAGACTCTTGGCCCTCTTGCTGGAGAAGACACTTCATATTTCTCCAAACAGATGAAGATAGTTCCTTAACCAAAAGAACATACGCAAGAACATACGTAGGTATTCAAGGCACCTGGTTTATCCTCTAAGGCAGCAAGACACAGGGGACACTACTACACACACACACGCACGCACACACACACACACACACACAAACACATAGTACAGTTCACCTTCTTACGAAAACCCATTTGGCATTGGAAAATGTATAAACAACAGCTCACAGGGGGCATCAAATATTTGGATAATGCAATGGAAAGTTCAGATCCTGTATATGGTTCACTCTAGATTCAGAACGGTCATAAAAGGATTAAAGACAGTGTTGAACGGGAAACGTCAACACGGCCACACACACAAGCACACTGCACAAACCCATTCAGGAAACTCATCCGGTATACAGACCGTCAATAGAAAAAGAGAGCTCCTGCAATTAAGACAAGACAAGGTAAACTGAAATGATTCAAATCCCCTATAAAAACTCAGGCAAACCCGTCAGGCTTATTTTGAATGGAAAGGGGGCGTGACTCAGTACGAGGTTGAACGTCCCGTACACTCCGACTCCGTTTACTCTCCCAGTAAATATTTACATGCTACCCATTTAGAGTTTTTATGGGAGGTGGCCAGTAACAGTGTGTCCCACACGGGCTCCAACCCTCTCGACCTTCTGTCCTTTCCAGACGGTCCACAGCCGAACGGAACGGGTGTTTACCCAGCATCCTCGCTGTTCGGGGTGCTACGTTCTTACAATTCACTGGGCTAAGGAGTGCTATAACCATAGTTGCACGCTTGTTGCAAACACAGGCTAACGCTAATGTTAGTATAGTCTTACATTTATGGTGTTTTGAAGCATGAGATGAAGCACAACACCATCACTCAGAGGTCTATGGCATTTTCTTCTCTGCATCTGCATTTTCCGGTCATTCTGTGAAGCTCTTGTGCAACTGCCCTCAGGAAAGCACCTCTTTTAGCCATTTATTTGCCAGGCAGAGATTTGACTTGCTAAACGCCTGATTTTGACAAGTGTAAAGGTGAGAGGTCACTGACAGGGTCACAATAACATAGTCAGGGTCACAATAACTCTCTCACTGCGCCATCTAGCCATCATCTACTGAACTACAACTGGCACAACCACTGATTTATGGATATAGCCTAACAGGTGAACAATGATGTGTATTTCTGCACACTTAAAAAAAAAAAAAAAATGCTGATATCGTCCAACTATTTCTAATAAAAGCCAGTTACCGATATTGTGCCGAAGTGTCCTTGAGCAAGATACTGAACCCCAGAATCACTAACATGCAGCACAGTGGTGCACTAACTAGTATCGTCGCCTCAGTAAGAAGGTCTCCGGGCCTTTCTGTGTGCTAGTTTGAACGTTCTCCCCGTGTTTGCAAGGGTTTCCTCCCAAAGAACCCGATATGAAAAACATGCAGAAGAACAGATGCTCTTCAGACCGGTCCCTGTCCAGGACTTGGACTGAGCACTTGGTCCCCGGGCGCCATGAACGATGGCTGCCCACTGCTCCTGACTGCCCCCTGGAGGAGGACATGAACGATGGCTGCCCACTGCTCCTGACTGCCCCCTGGAGGAGGACATGAACGATGACTGCCCACTGCTCCTGACTGCCCCCTGGAGGAGGACATGAACGATGGCTGCCCACTGCTCCTGACTGCCCCCTGGAGGAGGACACTGACCAGGCTGCCCACTGCTCCTGACTGCCCCCTGGAGGAGGACATGAATGATGGCTGCCCACTGCTCCTGGCTGCCCCCTGGAGGAGGACGGCGTTGGATGGGAGAAATGCAGGGAACAATTTCCACCGGCAACGCCTGAAGAAAGCATGATCATGTTTGTGTGATGTGTTCGCTGCTCACGCGCGTGTGTAATCACTTTCACTGTGTGGCCAATAAAAAGAGACCCTCAAGGTCTCTTAGATTAAAGATGTATTGCCTTAAATAGGCATTCACTGGGAACCATTTTATGTAAAGAAACCTGTCTCCCAGTACTGAAAAAGCGATTCTGTAGTTCTATAAAGCATACTGATGCACACTTTCAACGGTGATGGTGCTGGAGGTATCCGCAGACAACGCAGGCTTGAGTGAGGAAGCTAACGCCAGTGGAGACCAGTTTGTCTATTTCAGCGTATGTGATCTCAGAATCTCTTTTTTGGGTACTGGGAGACAGGCTACTTTACAGAAAATGGCTCCCAGTAAATGCCTATGTCTTTAAGATCTTAAGAAACACAAAGGTTTTCCCCCATACCTGACAGACAGACTTGCCCCGCAAGCGCCTCAATATCAAACATGAATGTTGGCGATGATGCTGCCTCGATAACACCCTCCTGGCCTGCATTACCCAACTACTTATGACGTTAAATGCCATCGGAACAGAAGCAAATGTTCTTTGCTTAGATTAAGTGTTCTCTGTTCTGCGCACTCTCTCTCTCTCTCTCTCTCTCTCTCTCTCTAGCTCATGACGAGCCAGACCCCCCCCCCCTTCACCCCCTCCATCTATCCCTCTCTCGGTCTCTCCCTCCCTCCGTCTATCGCTCCATCCATCTATCCCTCTCCCTCTTGGCTTTTCTCTCTACAATAAGTCTGTGGCTGCGTTCCGAATCGCATACTTCTACTTCTTACTACCAGTACCTACTACAGCTGCCCTTAGAAAGTATGTACTTTGCAAGCAGTAGGCATCCAATTGGGACATACTACCTTGTCATAACATTGCGCCTTGAAATTTGCCCACATCCGTCGCTGTCCATAACGCGACATTCGTCTACAGCTGTCATGACTCGCACATGTGATGCACATTTCCGCTGCGCACAGGATTGTGGGTCAGAATAGCCAGAAAAGCCTGCTAGCTTGCATACTGCAAAATACGACCGGATGTAGTAGGACATCCTGGTATTTTTGCCATACTGCATGTGGCATACTATGTATTGGGACATACTACATCCTGTTTTGGCATACTATATAGTAGGGTAGTATGCGATTCGGAACGCAGCCTGTGCCTTGCCTGGGCTGTGCTTCACTGTGGTGCGGCCCTAGCGTTCCATGTCTAACACCGTGTCCTAACTACACGTGACGCGAGCGAGCGTCAGCGACAAAATGCGTTCCATTGCTTTGTCTTCTATTGTTATGTCCTAACTGGACACGAGCGACGCAGCGCGAAGCGGCGCAACGTTTTAACTGCCCTTTTGACGCTCGCCATGTTCCTATTTTCCTCCTGTCGCTCGCGTTGACATGCGTTCGTTCTTTAACTGTCTTCAGTTGGGAATATAGACAAATGACGTAACAGAACAGGAAATGTAACGGTTTCAGTTAGGACAGCAAGCTGCGATGTGGCGTTCTGTTGCTCGCGTCGCAAGCAGTTAGGACACGGTGTTATGATCTAACTTGGCTTGTCCTGCACCCCGACACACACACAGAAAAAATCACTCAAGAAACCATCCATCACTACAGCTCCATCTACAACCAGAAGTATCCATATTCATCTTTGTGTGTATGAGTGTGTGTGTGTATGTGTCCATGCGTGTGTGTGTGTGTGTGAGAATGAGTCAGCTTTATTGAATACTCATCATTTAGAGATGATCTCTGTTAATGGTGTGTTTGGGTGTGTGGTATCAATGAAAGTGTGTTCAGTTGTGCATGTGTGCGTGCTCACACTTGCAGGTTTGTGTGTGTGCGTGCATGTGCTCACACGCAGCTTTATGTGTGTGTGTGTGTGTGTGTGTATGTGTGTGTGTATGTGTGTGTATGTGTGTGTGTATGTGTGTGCATGAGTGGCCATAAATGTGTTTATGCTTGTGCGGGGCAGTTGCAATGTAAGAATGTAAGCTCTCCTCAAAAAAAGCAGGGAAAATGTCACATGTTTACCCGATGACAAACACAGGCCGAAGACCCATCCAGCACAACGAAGAGTGACCTACTTACGGGGCTAGCACCGACTGACCGTCAACGCCAGCCCACCGCCTTGAGGGGCGGCCGTAGCTCAGTTGGTAGTGCGGGTCGTTCAGTGATCGAAAGGTCAGTGGTTCGAATCCCAGCTCCGACTGTCCACATGTCGAAGTGTCCTTGAGCAAGACACCTAACCCCAAATTGCTTCCAATGAGCAGGTTAGCACCTTGCATGGCAGTTGCCGCCATTGGTGTGTGAATGTGTGTGTGAATGGGTGAATGAGAGGCCATTGTAAAGCGCTTTGAGTGCCGCTAAGGTGGAAAAGCGCTATATAAGTGCAGTCCATTTATCATTACCATTACCTGTACATTGGAATACCGCCAATGTTCTTTTCGACACCTGTTCCAAGTGCAAACCAATGACACGAACCTTGCTGTGGTGAATCGGACAGTTATACTGTGTGTGTGTGATATAGATCTTTGTAGGTCCACGTCTTGGATTTTGGGTTCTGTGTGAATGTGGGGGAGGGGTTAGGGTTAGGGGGGTACATGGGAGAGAGATGGAAAGAAAAGCCACAACGATTCTTCCTCTGGCCTTGAGCTGCTCACCGCTGCTACGCCTCGCCACACGGAGGGAGTCCAGCGCCGTCTTGGTTATTGAACGTAATTGATCTCTTTCTTCTTCTCTCTCCTCTCGTTTCTCTTTTTCTCTCCCTCTCTCTTGCTTTCTAGCTTTCTTTCTCCTTCCCTCTCTCTCACACACACACACACACTTCTTGATAGGGAACTAGAGGCGTCAGGCAAGAGAAAAAGGGCAGAGTGGAAAGAGAACAAGGACATGGAGTGTAAATCAGAGCCCAGTGAAGAGACTTAGTAAACACTGCATAGCTAGGAGAGGAGAGGAGAGGAGAGGAGAGGAGAGGAGAGGAGAGGAGAGGAGAGGAGAGGAGAGGAGAGGAGAGGAGAGGAGAGGAGAGGAGAGGAGAGGAGAGGAGAGGAGAGGAGAAAAGGAGAGGAGAGGAGAGGAGAGGAGAGGAGAAAAGGAGAGGAGAAAAGGAGAGGAGGGGAGGGGAGAGGAGAGGAGAGGAAAGGAGACTTGAGGAGAGTAGGAGAGGAGAGGAGAGGAGGGGAGGGGAGATGAGGGGAGAGGAGAGGTGAGGAAAGATAGGAGGAGATATTGCAAATGTAACCTTCCTATCCCTCGACAATTCCCTCCCATCTAGAATCACATATGGTTCAGAGACATATACACGCACACACGCACGCACGCATGTACGCACACACACGCACGCACGCACGCACGCATGTACGCACACACACACACTTCACCTCTCTCTCTCTTCTCTCTCACTTTCCCCTTCACCCCCATCTGCTGGGATGTTCGGTCTCCCACGGCAACAATCGCTAGGCGAGGTGGTGCCTCTGACAGCCTTGGAGAGCGAGGCCTTGATCCATGGGGGGGGCAGACCGGCCTATAAATAACCCACAATGCCTTGCTCCCACAAGAGGACCATGGAGAGGTGGCGCTGATGGATCCACACACCTCCATTTTTCACTTCTTTCTGGGGGGTTTTTCCGATAAATTTGTGCTCGTGGGAAATGGCCTGAACTTAATCTGAACTTAACTTAGTCAGAATGAATAATGATAATTGTACCGATTCAATTTCAGTTTCGTCGATTAACATCCTTCACAGTTAAATCTAAAATGTTATGACCGAGTCACTAGTTTAACTGTCTAAATGAAACCAGAGAGTCGCAGATCGAAAACTCCAGCGTTCTACAGGAAGTGAATGAAGCTGTGCGACCTTTGACCCGGGACGTGTGTTGGATGCATGTGTGAGTATGGGCTCTTTCACGTCTGCATGGGAACCTGCAAAACCAAGCACACACACACACAAACACACACACAAACACACACACCTAGAGATGCCATATTATTTATGAGTAGGGAGATGACAGCACTTTTAAATAATGGAAACCTGGGCCCTGTGACGCCAATAGGTAGTAAAATTACTGCCAGACCTGCCAAGACCAATACTGGACCCGCTTACTGCATTCCTCCCTCCCTCCCTCCCTCCCTCCCTCCGTCAACGTGCTGTGAACATACTGCCATTTAAGGTTCCCTATCGTCCTGAGTGGAACTCTCTCTCTCTCTCTCTCTCTCTCTCTCTCTCTCTCTCTCTCTCTCTCTCTCTCATTCTCTCTCTCTCTCTCTCTCTGTCTGACTGGGCTCTCTCATGATGCTTTGCTAGTCTACTGGCAAAAGTAGGGGGAAGCCTAAGCAGGATCCCCCTCTAGTGGGCCATCAGAGCAACTGCATGCTGGACTGCAATTTCAATTCATCTTTTCTCTACTACAATATAGAAACGGTTTGTAGTCATATTAGTTGTACTTATACAATGCCTTGGGCAAACCAAATGTTACGCTTCGGGCGAATTCAGATGTTACACTTTGAGCAATTCACTTCCTCTGTGTCGGTCAATTAAACATGGCCCCTCATTCATTATCAATTACAAAATGCAGTTGACACTGGCTTAGTGACATGTATACAAACAAATCTATGTGACCAAGATAAGAAAAAAAAAAAAAAACTTTATCAAGTTTGTATAGAGCAGTTTCTACACAACTACCACAGATACTCAGTGAGCAGATTGCGCTTATATATGTTAAACTACCACAGATACTCAGTGAGCAGATTGCGCTTATATATGTTAAACTACCACAAAGCAGATTGTGCTTATATATGTTAAACTACCACAGAGCAGATTGTGCTTATATATGTTCAACTGCCACAGATACTCAGTGAGCAGATTGTGCTCATATATGTTAAACTACCAAAGATACTCAGAGAGCAGATTGTGCTTATATATGTTAGATGCAGTTGTATTATGTATTATCTTCCTTGTGCTGTACTGTTTGTCAAACTCAGCCTGCATTTCTCCACATTCACCACTTGATGGCGCTCAATCTCTAGAATACAGATGTAAACATAGAAAACCTTCCTTGAAACTTGAAAAGATCAAAGGGTAGTTGTAAAGTGTAGGTGTAAAGTTGCTTGGGATTGGGGTTGTTCCTGACAGGTGAACTAAACATGTTTTTAACTGCAAAAAAATATACAGTAGCCCTTTATTACAAAGTATACGTGTTTGGAGATGCTAGAGAAACATGGTTAGTTGAACATGCTACAAAATGATCTCAAACTTGAGGAGCAGGTCTCAATCGATGTTTTTAATTCCACTATGAAGGTTTTAGAGGTTGATTTAACAGTATGTTCATGTTTTTAACTAGCGTATTGCCACATAGCCAAATCACCAAGTCACATGTGTAAATTGTATTACTGTTGCATCTCTGTGTTTCGTCTGTAACCATGTGTTTGGATTGCACTGCTGCCCGTCTTGGCCAGGTCTCTCTTGAAAAAGAGATAGAGAGATTTTTAATCTCAATGGGACCTTTCCTGGTTAAATAAAGGCTAAATAAAATTTAAAAAAAACACACAAAAAAAAATGAACCAGATTTTGAGCTACCTGAGACTGTGTGTGCTGTGGCCTGAACTTCCAACAAAGTATCATCATTCAACGTCCTCCCAGTAATTGATTAAGGGAGCATCTGGATGTAAAATTATGTGTGTGTGTGTGTGTGTACGCGTGTGTGTGTGTGTGTACGCGTGTTTGTGTGTGTGCGTACTAACCTTCCTCCCGGAGAACAGCATACACAGCTGGTGCATGGATCCCCCGTTCTTGGTCAGCTCTTTCTTCAGGGTCTTGGGGGAGGGCAGCGTCCAGCCCTCCTTGTTCCCGGCCCCGCCCACCTCCAGGCAGTTGATGGCGTTGTCCGAGGTGAAGCACTTCCCCCGGGGGTCCTGCAGCAGGCTCCCCTCGCTGTGCGTGCGGCGCCTCAGCGAGTTCTGGACGCTCAGCCCGCCGCCGTGCTTCTCGCAGGCCGACGCCTCCACCATGCTCCGCCGCTTGCTGTCGCTACGCTCCAGGTAGGCGTCGTCGCTGTCCTCCTCCTCCTCCTCCTCCTCTTCGTCGTCCTCCTCGTCATACTCGTCGTCGGTGTACGCCGAGGAGAGGCCATCGGCGCCGAAGGAGCGGTCCAGGCGGAGCTCTGGGATGACGAAGGAGGGGGAGGGGGAGAAGGGGGGCGGGGCGCTGGAGTCCGGGGGCTCGGGGGAGGCGTCGTCCTCGCCGGCGGCGGCCGGCGGGTCAGGCGCCGCCACGCCCTCCCCTCTTTCCTCGTCCTCTCCTCCTCCCCTTTCTACCTCCTCATCCTCCCCCCTCCACATCTCGGGCACCGAGCCCTCGGCGCTGCCGCCGTCCTCGCCCTCGGTGGAGGGCGGCGGGGTGGGGGGCGCCAGGCCGCCCGGCGGGGTGGGGGGCACCTCGGAGGAGAGGTGCGGGCTGCCCGGGGCGAGTGGCCCAGAGGGGCTAGATGGGTAGCAGAGGCTGCCCCCCCCCTCCTCCTCCTCCCGGGACCCCTGGGGGGTCAGCTCACAGGGAGGGGCGTCCGTCTTGGGCTCCAGCATCTGGAGAGAGTGGGGAGAGAGAGAGGGAGGGAGGGAGATAGAGAGAGAGAGGGAGAGAGAGAGAGAGGGAGAGAAATTGGGAATAAAATAAGGCGTTTATTCACCCAGAGACACGGGCTACGACAGCTGAGACTTAAGTCCTATCTATTTGACAGATTAAATATGAATGATTGCCACGTCGGAGCAATCTGCAGCACCTGGTCTTACGACACGGAAAGCAAAATCTGCTGTACAAAGATGACCTAGTCCTGCTGTCGCCCACTCTCCAAGGGCTACAGCAGAATCTGCTAAGACAACAACTTCAGCGAAGTGTTTGGCAAAGGGCAGGCACTTTCCAAAATGCTTGGCAGGTGATTGGATGAGCCATCTGTCCGTCTATCACGCACTAACTTCAACCACTTCTGTCCTCACACCTAAACCCGCCCAGTGTAGCCGTTTGTATTGTAAATTGTAAATTCCTCAGAACCAACACTGATTGGCGAGATCGTTTTCTGATTGGGCACAAACGGATCTCTATGGAGAGTATTCAGACTGATTTGTGAGAGAAACAGAATGTGAGCTCGCAAAATCAGGATGGTCTCACAAGGCTAGCGAACTGCGGGGTTCACTTGGGACAAGTGGGACAAACTGGGACAAACACCCAAACAAAACAGCGTTCTGCAATAACATTTTGCATGTAACAAAGAATGCATGCAGTGCAGAATTAGGTCAATATCCATTAATAATCAAAGGTCAAAAGAGGGCAATCAAATTTGGGAAACTTTTTTTTTTTTAAATGACCCCCACTCATGCCATTACAAAGCCCTGAAATTCCAAAGAGCCCCAGCTAATAGCTGGTCTTAATGCTTAGTTCACTCAGTAATATTAACAACCTACAGCATCAGGACCAGCACACTGATACAAAATCAATCAGATCAAACTAATTATAACTTCAGTTGAGATCACTTTAGTCAAAATTGACCCATTTATTTGCATGCGACGATATGCAGCATATGAATTTTGGCGGTGTGCTCTGTTCGGGGGGCCCCCTGCCTTCCACAGCATGTGGAGGGCGCGTTGGTAGGGGGAGGCGAATCTGGATGTCCACCCCCCCCCTCTGGGTCAGCTAGGGTGCCGAGGAGGGAACGGCATCGATGTAGCCCCCTGCCTCTATGGCGATCAGGGTGGGCCGTGATCGGGAAGACGCTCTGAGGTAACTCAGCCCACTAAGACCGCCAAAGAGAGCCACAGGGGGACTGCTGTACATTATAGTCCCTGGCCCCCACGGGCCGGCGCTTCGTGGAGTTCCGAAGGAGATACAGCCTAGTGTCTCTGCCTCCATGGTGACTGGAGGGACCGCTGGATGGCCCTTCGGAGATGTTTCGGCCCACGATCACCACGGAGAGCCACAGAGACTAAGCAAGTGAAGTTCCCCGGCTTCCACTAGCCGACGCATAGTGGAATACCAGAAGAATGCAGCAATACCCCCGGAACAGAGAGCAACGACGACAACAGAGACGACATCGACAGAACACGGGCGGAGCAGGGGAGGAGGTGGGGCGAGCGCGCAGATACGAGCGATCAGCAGTAATGGTGAGAGCAAACATGACATGTTTTGACAGCTTAAATACATGCGCTCTAGCGTGCTGGACCAATGCTATGACAGCTGACAGTCAGCTGGTACGTTGCGTCATTACGGGGTGTGACTAATCAGCCTCTGCCGATTAGCCCGGCGTTGACGTCCGTGCCTCGCCTGAAATTACGTCGGAGACTTCATATATGAAAAGCAAAACTACATCACCTATTTGGACACACAAACACAAAGCAAAATGCAGTGCGATCTGGCCCTAAATAGGCAGTGCACCCTGGGAGATTATCTGATAAAACCACATTGACAAAGTACAGATTGAGTGAGCACAGCATGGCCATTGAAATAGGTCACCACCGAAAATTGTGCCGTCCTGTCAAAGAAATATTGTGTCAACAGTGCTTTCTGGGGGAGGTGGAGACAGAGTTGCACTTTACAGACAAATGTGAAAATTTTAAAAACATTTCCCTAAATTCAATACACATACATGACCTGCCTGACAAAGACAAATTAAAACTCCTCTTGGGGGAAAGAGCAGAGTGCTCTACACTTGCGGCACCGTTTCTTGCTTCTCGCCACAGTCTGAGGGATGGACGGTGAGTGATAGAACAACACCACACCACAGCTTTTTACTTAGACACACACACACACACACACACACACACACACACACACACACACACATGTTACTGTGCCAATGTTCATTAAACATATTTACTTTTTTTGTTAGATTTACTTTTACTGTTAGTTACCGTTACCACTTATTATGTTTCTTTATTTATACTGATTGGCGAAATAATTGCGACCGCCAAGTAAGGGCATGAACACACCTCAACAACTCAATCAAAGACTAACACGCTAAAAGCCCAGCGATGCTGAAATGCACGCCACCCAATCACAGCTCCATTAAGGGATCTATACTGGAGCCGGCGCTGCCCAAATTAGACCTCCATCCTGGGGGCCAGATGCCCTCCCCTGCGATCCACATCAATCGATTCAGCTGTTATTGACTTGTTAGTGTGTTTTGTGCCTGATGCTGCAGCTCAGTGACTGACTGGTAGCACGGCTTCTATAAAACCATGTCTGGGAAGAGAGAGAGGATAGATCAAGAGAGAGAGAGAGAGAGGGAGGAGAAAGTGGATAGATAAAGAGAGAGAGGATAGAATAGGAGATAGAGGGAGAAGAGGGAGAGAGAGGGAGGATAGATAGAGGGAGGAGAGAGGGAGGAGAGAGTGGAGAGATAGAGAGAGATGATAGAATAGGAGATAGAGGGAGAAGAGGGAGAGAGAGGGAGGATAGATAGAGGGAGGGAGGAGAGAGAAAGAGAGAGAGTGGGGAAGAAAGATGGAGCGAGAGATCGGTAGGAGAGATAGAGAGGTAGGATACATAGAGAGAAGGAGGAGAGAGATATACATACAGAGAGAGAGAGAGAGAGAGAGATACATACAGAGAGAGAGAGAGAGATACATACAGAGAGAGAGAGAGAGATACATACAGAGAGAGAGAGAGAGAGATACATACAGAGAGAGAGAGAGAGAGATACATACAGAGAGAGAGAGAGAGAGATACATACAGAGAGAGAGAGAGAGAGAGAGAGAGAGAGATACATACAGAGAGAGAGAAAGAGAGAGGGGGGCGGTAGAGGCTAATATGAGTGCCCAGAAGCTCTCTCTGCGACAAGAACTACTGGGAACAAGCTATGATATTTTTGGACACCATTGAGAATCCGATGGGATTTAGTTTCAGGTGCTGATTGGCCGGCATAGATAGTGGACCGTGCGAAAGGGCTCAATTGCCCTCTGATTGGTCACAGACCACAGATTTCCACTTTTCAAGTATTTCTAACGAGTCCTGCGCTCTAGTGAGCTGTCAGTAGCATATCATTACTGGGACTTTCTTCCACATTAACTCTCACTTCACTGAAATTTGTATTAGAGAAATGGCAAAGTGCATTACCTAAATGTGTTTTTCATTTAGTTCTGACAATACGCTTCTGATGAAATAATGTTCAAATGCAGCTGGATTTGAAAGGTACAGATGTGGGAAGTTAGAAATTTCCCAAGCTGCAGCATTTCAGCATCGCGGTATTTGGCAGGGAAATCCCGTTGGAAATCTTGTGGGATTTGAGACGGGTGTTATTTCGTTTTAGTGATGCACCACCGCCAGGTGGCGTCTTTGAGCAGATTTAGCAGGCTGGGCTCAGTGTTTTTCTCCTATAGTCTACGAATGAAGACAAGCCTGATCATTGCATTATTAAATTTCACATTCTTTAATTTAAATGCTCTGTTGTAAAAGCATTTTGAGCTGAATTTAGGTGCTATACAAATAACATTTATTGTTATTATTACCTTGTTCTCAAACACATTTTTCTCCATCTGGATGTAATTGAATTATTATGAACATATCAGTATCTATCTCAGTAACTGACGTCGGGTCAAGACGTGGTGTCTGTTAAGTCAAATGCGCAAAATAACTATTGCTAACCATGGCTAACAATAGCTTACTTGCCTAGAACTACAAAGATTGGGCAAAAGTGAGTGTTTTGCGTTTTGTTTGTGGAACGCATTCAACTGGGATGTGACGCCGTCCCGCCAAATCAAACCCAAGGAATCTAAAAAGAAGGAAGAGACATTACGTCACTGTGTAGCGTGTGCAAGACGATTTGTGCCAGGAATCAAAACGTACAGGTCGGCCGACATTGAAATGAATGGGATCGCCTCCTCCTCGTTTACGACTTGTCATTTTAACAGATCATTACCCCGGATGGCAGAATCATCGGTAATTTGTTGACATTTTAACACGCTAAGGTTTGATATATTGGTTGATGTATATTTCCTCCAGATAGCTTGTGTAATGGATGTCAAATAGCCGTTGATGTAATGGGCTGGACATGATTTGGAAGTCTGGCAACCCAAGTGGACATTGTGTTGATATAGGCTCTCGCTTAGCAAATGTTTTCAGGTAAGTAGCTCAACGTTTAAACGTTTTAATTTCGCATCATTGGTAAATTCTTGTTGACTCAATAATAAAATACCATTAAAAGAGTTGGAGCTATTTGTTTGTCATTTGCATATAATATTAGCTATGTTAGCTCGAACAATAGCTAGCCTATTAGGCTACTTATAACTAATGTTACTAGGTGTAATTCCAGTTTCAGATATCTACAATTTAATTCTGACTAGTCATAATTCCAGTTCAAGATATCTTTAATTCCCATTAATTCAAGATATCTACAATGCCATTTTAAGATATCTTAAATTAAGTTTAAGATATCTTAAATTAAGTTTAAGATATCTTGAATTAAGTTGTAGATATCTTGAATTGGAATTATGACTAGTCAGAATTAAATTGTAGATATCTGAATCTGGAATTACACCTAGTCATTCAGTTATAGATATCCGCAATTCACATTGTGGATATCCAAATTCTGTAATGACATACCCCATACACGTGAATGGCAAAAGTAGTTTGAATCTAATAGGCGAAATGACGTTGCAGATATCTAAAATTACCTCATTTCAATGATGCCGAGCATACAAAGACATTAATTATACAATCAATAAATAGCCTACTAGCACTGTAATGCATAACCTATTTGATCAGAGCTGCTTGCGGGACTGGCTCAGCAGAAATGCATTTAGCCTAGGCTACAGCTTGACGTCATTGACTGGATGTCTGACCATAGTACAGTCAAATAACGTGAATGCAACGTTCAAGTAACGTGTGCTGACTCCTCTCCTCTGTCCATGTTTTGTCTTGCTCCAGGTTGCCTGTTTCAATATCTGTGTGGTTTGTATGGCTCTATGTGCTACTAACCCTGTTCTGCCTTCCCTCTCCCTAGTGCCTCTCTCTCTCCCTCCTATCTTCTAACCAGGTCCAGTGGATGCCCCACTGTCACCAGCAGACCTCCCTGAGTCCGATAGATACCCCCGTGTCTGCTGTGGATGTCGTAGCATGTCTGTAGAATGTCCTCTCTCCTATGATGCTTTTTTAGCCTCTCTTACTCTGAAATGTAATTTAATGTAATGTATTGCTTTATAAATGTTCTTAGCCGGTAGACAAACATACTCCAGGAGCTTGCTTGATCGCCTTGTTGAGAGGGGTTAGGGAAGAATTTTTACAGCTCACTTATCTGGCCCCCGGGTGATTACTGTTTTTTTGCTTCCCTCTGGAATATGTAGAGAGTGGGTCTTATGCCCACCTCCCTTGTTCTCTGTAAAGCGCATTGTGTTGCCTCTGGGTATGAAATGCGCTCTACAAATACAGCTTTGATTGATTGATTGATTGATGTTTTGTGTAGTGCTTGACTGGAGACCAGGTCGAGACCTGCTAATGTGCTGTGCTGTATGCAGTGGAGAGATGTTGAAACCAAGGTCATATGTTCAGCTGGAGGAACTATGCATCCAAGCACCAAGGAATGAGAAGTCAATGATAACATACGCCGGGGTAATCTCACTTGCTGGCGTAGAGGGTGTGTGCGTGTGCGTGTGTGTGTGATAGACCGACTTCCTGTCTAATTCACTTACATGAAAGTTACATTACATTACAGTCATTTAGTTGACACTTTTATCTAAAGCGACTTAGAATAATTGCATTTAACATAGGAAAAGCCAATGTACTATTACTTGCCAGAACTCACAAATGCATCTCCTTTCTAAAACAAGTGACTAAGAGCATAATCTAGTTCTAAAGGCAAAGTGCAAGAATAGCTATCTATAATAAAAAACACACACACACGTACATACACACACACACACACACGTACATACACACAAACATACACACACGCACACACAAACACGCACGCACACACGCACACACACACACGCACAAACATGCACACACACACACAAACATACATCTCTAGCTTTTTTTCCTGCTGCTCTGCTTGTTAGTTTAGACACATTCCAGGTTCTGCGATGATATCCTGTCTGGACACACACACACATACACACATGCACGCACACACACACACACGCACATACTCTAGGCCTGTCACCCCAGGGACCAGAGGCACAGAGAGGAAAACAAACATGTCCTCTCAAAGACCCTCTACACCCAGCAGTGTGGACAAAGATTCAGTATGTACTGTTTAACCTCTAGTCTCTGGCCCAATGAGAAATACACACACACACACACACACACACACACACACACACACACACACACACACACACACACACACACACACACACCCTGACAGAAAAACCCAAAATACACCAACACAAACAAGCACCCCCCCTACACACACTCCTCCAACACACACACACTACACTATACTACAGAACTTCAGAGTGCTGAATCAGGCTACTGTACATGCCCTCCACACACACACGCACAGAAGGAAATATGCACGCATGCACATACAGTATGCACGCACGCGCGCACGCACGCGCACACACACACACATATAAACAGAACACTATTGTACTAAAGAACACAATGCTAATTTAGCTTGATCCTCCTTTCAAGCCGGCACTCAGCTTACCCATAGCAATACATGAAAAGTACATGAAAATGCATTTTTGATGGAATGAGCCCTGTACGACACTTAAGACATACTGTACTGTCTTGTTTAAAATGCTAGTGATATTTAACACAGTAGCCTACAGAGCCATGCATTGTTGTCAGTGGCGGCTGGTCAATAAAGGGCGATGGGCGCTGCCCTGCGGTGGTGAAAAGTGGAAGTTTTATTATTATAATAAAAAATAAAAAAAATATATATATATATCTCTCTTCTGTGAATGAGACCTTAGCCCAGGGGCGATAGATTCTCAGCCCTTTCCAGCGCATTCAACAAAGCAAGAGCATAACAACGGCATAGTAACCCTTAGCAAATCAAAAATATCTCATGGGGATGAAGATATTATCGCCCCAGACATGAAAATGCATTTTTTATGGCATGGCCCACACAGAGACAGGCAGGCAGACAGACAGACAGACAGAACTCTTCCAATTGATAGCACCACGGCCTACAGTCAAACAAACTGTAAATGGTTCATTCACGAAGGCCCCTGCCATGACGTGGTTCTATGACGTTGTATATGACTGCAATCAGGTAAATGGTAAATGGACTGCACTTAAATAGTGCTTTTATCCAAAGCACTTTACAATGGCCTCTCATTCACCCATTCACACATACATTCACACACCAATGGTGGCAGCTGTCACGCAAGGTGCTAGCCTGCTCATTGGGAGCAATTTGGGGTTCAGTGTCTTGCCCGAGGACATTTCGACATGTGGACAGGAGGAGGCGGGATTCGAACAGCGGACCATACGATCATTGGACGACCCGCTCGACCTCCTGAGCCACAACCGTCCAGTAGAAACACACTGAAGGTGTGAACTGAACTAGTGTTGGGTGTGTTGTCTACCTACAAAGCACCCGACTCAAAATTCACACTGCGGGCTTCCTTCCTCTCTTTAAGTAATCACTGCATCACAAACAGATGAAAGCAATGTTCCTGTTCACTGTGCAAGTGATTTCAGATCTAACTCATCAAACCATGAAGAGAGGATTGAATGCTACTATATATAATATCCGATTCCTCTCCATTGTCCTGAGGAGTTCCGCAAGGTTCTGTTCTGGGACCGCTGCTTTTCACGTTCTCTTTGTTACCCTCGGGGCTGATCATAAACAGATTTAATATTGCTTATCACTTATATGGGGACGATATCCAGCTCCACTTCACATTCAAACCATGTGAGCCACCCAGTCTGTCTAGGCTGATGGATTGTCTTCTCGCCATTAGTGACTGGACAGCTGAAAATTGAGGGTGGGGGGGGGGGGTTGGGTGGGGGTTGTTTACAGTGTATGTGGCCTATTTAGCCATCCTGCCTTAGTATTCTATGCTCTGCATCTTTGTCCCTTTGCTTTTATCATCTCTGTGAAGCACTGTGTGGCTGTCTGTGAAAAAACGAAGTGAATTTGACTTACTTACTTACTTAATTATTTACTATACCATGGGAGGCCCCCATATAGTTCTTACAGCAGTGTGTGTGTGTGTGTGTGTGTGTGTGTGTGTGTGTGTGTGTGTGTGCGTATGCCTATCTGTGTAGGTGAAGCAGAGAAAGAGAAGAGGAACGAGTGAAGTGAGGAGAAAGAAAAAAGCCAAGGCAAACAGTTAATGTACACGCGCACACACACACACACACACACACACACACACACACACACACACACGATGATAATGATGATGTCATAATCATCATCATCATCAATCTCCACATAAGACTACCATCATGTGTACTGAAGTAGCAATAATCAAGGAAGAGTTTCTCAGTCAACAGAAAAAAAATAAAAAAATATCCCCCCCCCCATCCCTCTCTCCCTCCCTCTGCCTCTCCCACTTTCTCACTCTCTCTCTATTCCCCTCCCTCTCTCCCCCCTTTCTATTTCTCTCTCTGTCCGCTTACGGCCCTCGTTCTCACATTCCACCAAACTCAGAGTAAGATCGTCCTGGTTAACCGAGCGAACGTGAAAGCCTCCAGTACGAGGCTGGGGGGTGGGGCTAGTAGCCCCCCACCCTCCAACTGCCCCCCAGCCTCCAACTGCCCCCACCCTCCAACTGCCCCCCACCCTCCAACTCCGGTTCCTACTGACAAGATGCTGGGCTATTCTTACCCAGGGAGAGGGACAGGACTACAGACAGAGGGCTGTTTTTCTGCTCTCCAAATTGATCCATGATATAATTTTCTCTCTCTCTCTCTCTCTCTCACCCTCCCTCCATCTCTCTTTTGTTAAACAAGTTGTGGATTTTAGAAAACCACTAAAGGGCAGAAACCTGAAGTATGTCAGAAAGTGGGCAGCTTGAATATCCATGCCACTCGTTCTAATGTAGTAGGATACACAAACGCAGTCACGCACACGTATGCACACATGCAGACACACAAACTTTATCTCTCTCTCTCTCTCTCACACACACACACACACACACACACACACCCACAGGCACACGTCCCACACACACACACACACACACATAGGTATGCATAGACACACAGGTACTGTATGCATAGACAGACACACAGGCACACGCAGACAGACAGACAGACAGACAGACAGACAGACACAGACACAGACACAGACACAGACACAGACACAGACACACACACACACACACACATATACACAATGCATAGTATCCACTCTAATGACATACAGAGTATACAACAACCAAGTGTCATCCAACCAGAAAGAAATCTACGATTAACTATTTCATACTTTCCCAGAGAGCTTAATGCCTTTCAAAGGCTGTAAATTCAAGTCACCACTCTCTCTCTTCCTCTCCACTACCTCTCCCCTCCACTACCTCTCCCCTCCCTCCACTCATCTCCTGTCTAACAGCAGCAGCCGGATGACAGACAATGCTGGAGAGGCTAAAAGCTCCTTCGATGTCACTCTCTGACAGCATACACACAGTAGGAGTACACACACACGCGCGCGCACACAAATGTGTGCGTACAGGTAAAGAGGACTAGGTCCATTAATCATTAAACGAGACATGACCAGAACCGCTGGGTCCCTGCTTACAGCGGTGGGATGGACAGATGGAATATATATCTAAAAAGGGAAATAAGAGAGAGAGCAAAGATGAGAGTAGACAGACAACAACAAAGGTGAAAGATCAGACAGGGAGAGAGAGAGAGAGAGAGAGAGAGAGAGAGAGAGAGAGATGGGTGAAGGGAGCTAAATCTCAGAAAATTGCCCATCTCGGCTTTCCTGTGGGTAAAATTGCTTACGGCCGTGTTAACAGCATTACCAGACAGCCTGGCTGGCTAAAGCCCTCCTACCCTCTCATTCCACTCCATTAAACCTGCACGTACACAAACACACACACTCACACACACACACACACTCACACACACACACACACTCACAGATGCACACCGTCATAGAAATGGTTATTTCTCAGCCTTGTCCTTTGTTTTACACACGCACACATACAAAACCTACAATCAAGTGAACACAGACACTCACAAACACACACTCACAGATGCACACATACAAAACCTACAATCAAGTGAACACAGACACTCACGAACACAGACGCAGGCCAGGGAGCGTCAGTGTAAAGTGTGAACTTTGACCGCCAACGGTAACCATGGAAACGTTAAACCCTCCCTTGAGGGCAAGCGAGCGGTGTTTTGTCGGTTGAGTTTCTTCAACGTTAACAGGGGAAGTAGGTTACTTAGCACAGTACCCTGCCCTGCCGAGCCCGGCCCAGCCTACCTGACACAACACACACACACACACACAGCCCTCTAGGTGACACCTATACACTTGCCTGAGAGGCAGCATTCAGCACCCCAGATAACCTGGCTTCTAGACACTGGGATACAACAATTCTAAGAGAGACATATTTATGTATATATAGCATTTTGTGAGAGAGAACAGCGAGGAGGAGGAAAGAGAGAGGGAGAGAGAGAGAGAGAGACAGAGAGAGAGAGAGAGAGAGAGAGAGGCAGAGAGAGAGAGAGAGAGAGAGAGAGAGAGAGAGGAAGGGGGAGACAGTGAGAGGAAACAAAAAGAGGTTTGGACATAGAAATAAGATGCTAGGGGTCAGAGAGAGAGAGGGGATGGGGGAGAGAGAGAGAAGAGATGCTAGGGGTCAGAGAGAGAGGGGATGGGGGGAGAGAGAGAGAGAAGAGATGCTAGGGGTCAGAGAGAGGGGGGATGGGGGGAGAGAGAGAGGAGAGATGCTAGGGGTCAGAGAGAGAGGGGATGGGGGGGAGAGAGAGAGAAGAGATGCTAGGGGTCAGAGAGAGAGAGGATGGGGGAGAGAGAGAGAAGAGATGCTAGGGGTCAGAGAGAGAGGGGATGGGGGGGAGAGAGAGAGAGAGAAGAGATGCTAGGGGTCAGAGAGAGAGGATGGGGGAGAGAGAGAGAGAAGAGATGCTAGGGGTCAGAGAGAGAGGGGATGGGGGGGAGAGGGAGAGAAGAGATGCTAGGGGTCAGAGAGAGAGGGGATGGGGGGAGAGAGAGAAGAGATGCTAGGGGTCAGAGAGAGAGGGGATGGGGGGAGAGAGAGAGAGAGAAGAGATGCTAGGGGTCAGAGAGAGAGAGGATGGGGGGAGAGAGAGAGAGAGAAGAGATGCTAGGGGTCAGAGAGAGAGAGGGGATGGGGGGGAGAGAGAAGAGATGCTAGGGGTCAGAGAGAGAGGGGATGGGGGGGAGAGAGAGAGAAGAGATGCTAGGGGTCAGAGAGAGAGAGGATGGGGGGAGAGAGAGAGAGAGAAGAGATGCTAGGGGTCAGAGAGAGAGAGGGGATGGGGGGGAGAGAGAGAGAGAGAAGAGATGCTAGGGGTCAGAGAGAGAGGGGATGGGGGGGGAGAGAGAGAAGAGATGCTAGGGGTCAGAGAGAGAGAGGATGGGGGGAGAGAGAGAGAGAGAAGAGATGCTAGGGGTCAGAGAGAGAGGGGATGGGGGAGAGAGAGAGAGAGAAGAGATGCTAGGGGTCAGAGAGAGAGGGGATGGGGGAGAGAGAGAGAAGAGATGCTAGGGGTCAGAGAGAGAGAGGGGATGGGGGGGAGAGAGAGAGATGCTAGGGGTCAGAGAGAGAGGGGATGGGGGGGGAGAGAGAGAGAGAGAAGAGATGCTAGGGGTCAGAGAGAGAGAGGGGATGGGGGGGAGAGAGAGAGATGCTAGGGGTCAGAGAGAGAGAGGGGATGGGGGGGAGAGAGAGAGAGAGAAGAGATGCTAGGGGTCAGAGAGAGAGAGAGGATGGGGGGGAGAGAGAGAGAGAGAAGAGATGCTAGGGGTCAGAGAGAGAGGGGATGGGGGGAGAGAGAGAGAAGAGATGCTAGGGGTCAGAGAGAGAGAGAGGATGGGGGGGGGAGAGAGAGAAGAGATGCTAGGGGTCAGAGAGAGAGAGGGGATGGGGGGGGAGAGAGAGAAGAGATGCTAGGGGTCAGAGAGAGAGGGGATGGGGGGGGAGAGAGAGAGAAGAGATGCTAGGGGTCAGAGAGGAGAGGGGATGGGGTGGAGAGAGAGAAGAGATGGTAGGGGTCAGAGAGAGAGAGGGGATGGGGGTGGAGAGAGAGAAGAGATGGTAGGGTCAGAGAGAGAGGGGATGGGGGGGAGAGAGAGAGAGAAGAGATGCTAGGGGTCAGAGAGAGAGGGGATGGGGGGGAGAGAGAGAAGAGATGCTAGGGTCAGAGAGAGAGAGGGGATGGGGGGGGAGAGAGAGAGAGAAGAGATGCTAGGGGTCAGAGAGAGAGGGGATGGGGGGGAGAGAGAGAGAGGGGATGGGGGGGAGAGAGAGAAGAGATGCTAGGGGTCAGAGAGAGAGGGGATGGGGGGGAGAGAGAGAGAGGGGATGGGGGGAGAGAGAGAGAGGGGATGGGGGGAGAGAGAGAAGAGATGCTAGGGGTCAGAGAGAGAGGGGATGGGGGAGAGAGAGAGAGAGAAGAGATGCTAGGGGTCAGAGAGAGAGGGGATGGGGGGAGAGAAGAGAGAGAGAGAGAAGAGATGCTAGGGGTCAGAGAGAGAGAGGGGATGGGGGGAGAGAGAGAGAGAAGAGATGCTAGGGGTCAGAGAGAGAGAGGATGGGGGGGAGAGAGAGGAGAAGAGATGCTAGGGGTCAGAGAGAGAGGGGATGGGGGGGGAGAGAGAGAGAGAAGAGATGCTAGGGGTCAGAGAGAGAGGGGATGGGGGAGAGAGAGAGAGAAGAGATGCTAGGGGTCAGAGAGAGAGGGGATGGGGGGGAGAGAGAAGAGATGCTAGGGATCAGAGGAGAGAGGGGATGGGGGGGGAGAGAGAGAGAGAGAAGAGATGCTAGGGGTCAGAGAGAGAGGGGATGGGGGAGAGAGAGAGAGAGAAGAGATGCTAGGGGTCAGAGAGAGAGAGGGGATGGGGGGGAGAGAGAGAGAGAGAGAAGAGATGCTAGGGGTCAGAGAGAGAGAGGGGATGGGGGAGAGAGAGAGAGAGAGAAGAGATGCTAGGGTCAGAGAGAGAGAGGGGATGGGGGGAGAGAGAGAGAGAAAAAGAGATGCTTGGGGTCAGAGAGAGAGAGGGGATGGGGGGGGAGAGAGAGAGAAGAGATGCTAGGGGTCAGAGAGAGAGAGGGGATGGGGGGAGAGAGAGAGAGAGAAGAGATGCTAGGGGTCAGAGAGAGAGAGGATGGGGGGAGAGAGAGAGAGAGAAGAGATGCTAGGGGTCAGAGAGAGAGAGAGGATGGGGGGGAGAGAGAGAGAGAGAAGAGATGCTAGGGGTCAGAGAGAGAGGGGATGGGGGGGGAGAGAGAGAAGAGATGCTAGGGGTCAGAGAGAGAGAGGATGGGGGGAGAGAGAGAGAGAGAAGAGATGCTAGGGGTCAGAGAGAGAGAGGGGATGGGGGGGAGAGAGAGAGAGAGAAGAGATGGTAGGGGTCAGAGAGAGAGAGGGGATGGGGGGAGAGAGAGAGAAGAGATGCTAGGGGTCAGAGAGAGAGAGGATGGGGGGAGAGAGAGAGAGAGAAGAGATGCTAGGGGTCAGAGAGAGAGAGGGGATGGGGGGGAGAGAGAGAGAGAGAAGAGATGCTAGGGGTCAGAGAGAGAGGGGATGGGGGGGGAGAGAGAGAAGAGATGCTAGGGGTCAGAGAGAGAGGGGATGGGGGGGAGAGAGAGAGAAGAGATGCTAGGGGTCAGAGAGAGAGAGGATGGGGGGAGAGAGAGAGAGAGAAGAGATGCTAGGGGTCAGAGAGAGAGGGGATGGGGGGGAGAGAGAGAGAAGAGATGCTAGGGGTCAGAGAGAGAGAGGGGATGGGGGGGGAGAGAGAAAAGAGATGCTAGGGGTCAGAGAGAGAGGGGATGGGGGAGAGAGAGAAGAGATGCTAGGGGTCAGAGAGAGAGGGGATGGGGAGAGAGAGAGAAGAGATGCTAGGGGTCAGAGAGAGAGGGGATGGGGGGGAGAGAGAGAGAAGAGATGCTAGGGGTCAGAGAGAGAGGGGATGGGGGGAGAGAGAGAGAAGAGATGCTAGGGGTCAGAGAGAGAGAGGGGATGGGGGGGAGAGAGAGAGATGCTAGGGGTCAGAGAGAGAGGGGATGGGGGGGAGAGAGAGAGAAGAGATGCTAGGGGTCAGAGAGAGAGGGGATGGGGGGGGAGAGAGAGAGAGAGAAGAGATGCTAGGGGTCAGAGAGAGAGGGGATGGGGGGAGAGAGAGAGAAGAGATGCTAGGGGTCAGAGAGAGAGAGGGGATGGGGGGGAGAGAGAGAGAGAGAAGAGATGCTAGGGGTCAGAGAGAGAGGGGATGGGGGGGGAGAGAGAGAGAGAGAAGAGATGCTAGGGGTCAGAGAGAGAGGGGATGGGGGGAGAGAGAGAGAAGAGATGCTAGGGGTCAGAGAGAGAGGGGGTGGGGGGGGAGAGAGAGAGGAGATGCTAGGGGTCAGAGAGAGAGAGGGGATGGGGGGGGGAGAGAGAGAAGAGATGCTAGGGGTCAGAGAGAGAGAGGGGATGGGGGGGAGAGAGAGAGAAGAGATGCTAGGGGTCAGAGAGAGAGAGGGGATGGGGGGAGAGAGAGAGAAGAGATGCTAGGGGTCAGAGAGAGAGAGGATGGGGGGGGAGAGAGAGAAGAGATGCTAGGGGTCAGAGAGAGAGGGGATGGGGGGAGAGAGAGAGAAGAGATGCTAGGGGTCAGAGAGAGAGGGGATGGGGGGAGAGAGAGAGAAGAGATGCTAGGGGTCAGAGAGAGAGGGGGAGGGGGGGGAGAGAGAGAGAAGAGATGCTAGGGGTCAGAGAGAGAGGGGATGGGGGGGAGAGAGAGAGAGGGGATGGGGGGGAGAGAGAGAGGGGATGGGGGGGGAGAGAGAGAAGAGATGCTAGGGGTCAGAGAGAGAGGGGATGGGGGGGAGAGAGAGAAGAGATGCTAGGGGTCAGAGAGAGAGGGGATGGGGGGAGAGAGAAGAGATGCTAGGGGTCAGAGAGAGATAGGGGATGGGGGGGAGAGAGAGAGAAGAGATGCTAGGGGTCAGAGAGAGAGAGGGGATGGGGGGGAGAGAGAGAGAAGAGATGCTAGGGGTCAGAGAGAGAGGGGATGGGGGGGAGAGAGAGAGAGATTAGAGATGCTAGGGGTCAGAGAGAGAGGGGATGGGGGGAGAGAGAGAGAAGAGATGCTAGGGGTCAGAGAGAGGGGATGGGGGGGGAGAGAGAGAGAGAAGAGATGCTAGGGGTCAGAGAGAGAGAGGGGATGGGGGGGGGAGAGAGAGAAGAGATGCTAGGGGTCAGAGAGAGAGGGGATGGGAGGGAGAGAGAGAGAAGAGATGCTAGGGGTCAGAGAGAGAGGGGATGGGGGAAGAGAGAGAGAGAAGAGATGCTAGGGGTCAGAGAGAGAGGGGATGGGGGGGAGAGAGAGAAGAGATGCTAGGGGTCAGAGAGAGAGGGGATGGGGGAGAGAGAGAGAGAGAAGAGATGCTAGGGGTCAGAGAGAGAGGGGATGGGGGAGAGAGAGAGAAGAGATGCTAGGGGTCAGAGAGAGAGGGGATGGGAGAGAGAGAGAGAGAAGAGATGCTAGGGGTCAGAGAGAGAGGGGATGGGAGAGAGAGAGAGAGAAGAGATGCTAGGGGTCAGAGAGAGAGGGGATGGGGGAGAGAGAGAAGAGATGCTAGGGGTCAGAGAGAGAGGGGATGGGGGGGGAGAGAGAGAAGAGATGCTAGGGGTCAGAGAGAGAGGGGATGGGGGGGAGAGAGAGAGAAGAGATGCTAGGGGTCAGAGAGAGAGGGGATGGGGGGGGAGAGAGAGAGAAGAGATGCTAGGGGTCAGAGAGAGAGGGGATGGGGGGGGAGAGAGAGAGGGGATGGGGGGGGAGAGAGAGAAGAGATGCTAGGGGTCAGAGAGAGAGGGGATGGGGGGGGAGAGAGAGAGAGAGGATGGGGGGGAGAGAGAGAGAGAAGAGATGCTAGGGGTCAGAGAGAGAGGAGATGGGGGGAGAGAGAGAGAGAGAAGAGATGCTAGGGGTCAGAGAGAGAGGGGATGGGGGGGGGAGAGAGAGAAGAGATGCTAGGGGTCAGAGAGAGAGGGGATGGGGGGGAGAGAGAGAGAAGAGATGCTAGGGGTCAGAGAGAGAGGGGATGGGGGGGAGAGAGAAGAGATGCTAGGGGTCAGAGAGAGAGAGGATGGGGGAGAGAGAGAGAAGAGATGCTAGGGGTCAGAGAGAGAGGGGATGGGGGGGAGAGAGAGAGAAGAGATGCTAGGGGTCAGAGAAAGAGGGGGGGAGAGAGAGAGAGAAGAGATGCTAGGGGTCAGAGAGAGAGGGGATGGGGGGGGAGAGAGAGAGAAGAGATGCTAGGGGTCAGAGAGAGAGGGGATGGGGGGGGAGAGAGAGAGGGGATGGGGGGGGAGAGAGAGAAGAGATGCTAGGGGTCAGAGAGAGAGGGGATGGGGGGGGAGAGAGAGAGGGGATGGGGGGGAGAGAGAGAGAAGAGATGCTAGGGGTCAGAGAGAGAGGGGATGGGGGGGAGAGAGAGAGAAGAGATGCTAGGGGTCAGAGAGAGAGGGGATGGGGGGAGAGAGAGAGAGAAGAGATGCTAGGGGTCAGAGAGAGAGGAGATGGGGGGAGAGAGAGAGAGAGAAGAGATGCTAGGGGTCAGAGAGAGAGGGGATGGGGGAGAGAGAGAGAGAAGAGATGCTAGGGGTCAGAGAGAGAGGGGATGGGGGGGGAGAGAGAGAAGAGATGCTAGGGGTCAGAGAGAGAGGGGATGGGGGGGGAGAGAGAGAGAAGAGATGCTAGGGGTCAGAGAGAGAGAGGATGGGGGGGAGAGAGAAGAGATGCTAGGGGTCAGAGAGAGAGAGGATGGGGGGGAGAGAGAGAGAGAAGAGATGCTAGGGGTCAGAGAGAGAGGGGATGGGGGGGAGAGAGAGAGAAGAGATGCTAGGGGTCAGAGAGAGAGGGGATGGGGGGGAGAGAGAGAGAGAGAAGAGATGCTAGGGGTCAGAGAGAGAGGGGATTGGGGGAGAGAGAGAGAGAAGAGATGCTAGGGGTCAGAGAGAGAGGGGATGGGGGGAGAGAGAGAGAGAAGAGATGCTAGGGGTCAGAGAGAGGGGATGGGGGGGAGAGAGAGAGAGAGAAGAGATGCTAGGGGTCAGAGAGAGAGGGGATTGGGGGAGAGAGAGAGAAGAGATGCTAGGGGTCAGAGAGAGAGAGGGGATGGGGGAGAGAGAGAGAAGAGATGCTAGGGGTTAGAGAGAGAGAGGGGATGGGGGGGGAGAGGGAGAGAAGAGATGCTAGGGGTCAGAGAGAGAGGGGATGGGGGGAGAGAGAGAGAAGAGATGCTAGGGGTCAGAGAGAGAGAGGGGATGGGGGAGAGAGAGAGAGAGAAGAGATGCTAGGGGTCAGAGAGAGAGGGGATGGGGGGGAGAGAGAGAGAGAGAAGAGATGCTAGGGGTCAGAGAGAGAGGGGATGGGGGGGAGAGAGAGAGAAGAGATGCTAGGGGTCAGAGAGAGAGGGGATGGGGGGAGAGAGAGAAGAGATGCTAGGGGTCAGAGAGAGAGAGGATGGGGGGGAGAGAGAGAGAAGAGATGCTAGGGGTCAGAGAGAGAGAGGGGATGGGGGAGAGAGAGAAGAGAAGAGATGCTAGGGGTCAGAGAGAGAGGGGATGGGAGAGAGAGAGAGAGAAGAGATGCTAGGGGTCAGTGAGAGAGGGGATGGGGGGGGAGAGAGAGAGAAGAGATGCTAGGGGTCAGAGAGAGAGAGGGGATGGGGGGGAGAGAGAGAGAAGAGATGCTAGGGGTCAGAGAGAGAGGGGATGGGGGAGAGAGAGAGAGAGAGATGCTAGGGGTCAGAGAGAGAGGGGATGGGGGGGAGAGAGAGAGAAGAGATGCTAGGGGTCAGAGAGAGAGAGGGGATGGGGGAGAGAGAGAGAAGAGATGCTAGGGGTCAGAGAGAGAGAGGGGATGGGGGGGAGAGAGAGAGAAGAGATGCTAGGGGTCAGAGAGAGAGAGGATGGGGGGGAGAGAGAGAAGAGATGCTAGGGGTCAGAGAGAGAGGGGATGGGGGGAGAGAGAGAAGAGATGCTAGGGGTCAGAGAGAGAGGGGATGGGGGGGAGAGAGAGAGAGAAGAGATGCTAGGGGTCAGAGAGAGAGGGGATGGGGGGGAGAGAGAGAAGAGATGCTAGGGGTCAGAGAGAGAGGGGATGGGGAGAGAGAGAGAAGAGATGCTAGGGGTCAGAGAGAGAGGGGATGGGGGAGAGAGAGAGAGAAGAGATGCTAGGGGTCAGAGAGAGAGGGGATGGGGGGGGAGAGAGAGAGAAGAGATGCTAGGGGTCGGGGAGAGAGGGGATGGGAGAGAGAGAGAGAGAGAAGAGATGCTAGGGGTCAGAGAGAGAGGGGATGGGGGAGAGAGAGAGAGAAGAGATGCTAGGGGTCAGAGAGAGAGGGGATGGGGGGGAGAGAGAGAGAAGAGATGCTAGGGGTCAGAGAGAGAGGGGATGGGGAGAGAGAGAGAAGAGATGCTAGGGGTCAGAGAGAGAGAGGGGATGGGGGGAGAGAGAGAGAAGAGATGCTAGGGGTCAGAGAGAGAGGGGATGGGGGGGGGAGAGAGAAGAGATGCTAGGGGTCAGAGAGAGAGGGGATGGGGGGGAGAGAGAGAGAGAAGAGATGCTAGGGGTCAGAGAGAGAGGGGATGGGGGGGAGAGAGAGAGAGAAGAGATGCTAGGGGTCAGAGAGAGAGGGGATGGGGGGGAGAGAGAGAGAAGAGATGCTAGGGGTCAGAGAGAGAGGGGATGGGGGGGAGAGAGAGAAGAGATGCTAGGGGTCAGAGAGAGAGGGGATGGGGGGAGAGAGAGAGGGGATGGGGAGAGAGAGAGAAGAGATGCTAGGGGTCAGAGAGAGAGGGGATGGGGGGAGAGAGAGAGAAGAGATGCTAGGGGTCAGAGAGAGAGGGGATGGGAGAGAGAGAGAGAGAAGAGATGCTAGGGGTCAGAGAGAGAGGGGATGGGGGAGAGAGAGAAGAGATGCTAGGGGTCAGAGAGAGAGAGGATGGGGGGAGAGAGAGAGAAGAGATGCTAGGGGTCAGAGAGAGAGGGGATGGGGGGGAGAGAGAGAGAAGAGATGCTAGGGGTCAGAGAGAGAGGGGATGGGGGGGAGAGAGAGAGAAGAGATGCTAGGGGTCAGAGAGAGAGAGGGGATGGGAGAGAGAGAGAAGAGATGCTAGGGGTCAGAGAGAGAGGGGATGGGGGAGAGAGAGAGAAGAGATGCTAGGGGTCAGAGAGAGAGGGGATGGGAGAGAGAGAGAAGAGATGCTAGGGGTCAGAGAGAGAGGGGATGGGAGAGAGAGAGAAGAGATGCTAGGGGTCAGAGAGAGAGGGGATGGGGGGAGAGAGAGAGAGAGGAGATGCTAGGGGTCAGAGAGAGAGGGGATGGGGGGGAGAGAGAGAGAGAAGAGATGCTAGGGGTCAGAGAGAGAGGGGATGGGGGAGAGAGAGAGAGAGAGAGAAGAGATGCTAGGGGTCAGAGAGAGAGGGGATGGGGGGAGAGAAAGAGAGAGAGAAGAGGAAGGAGTGAGTCTTAAGAGTCTGGTATGGCATAATTGGTTTGTGGAACACTTAGCTGCAAGAAGAACAGCTTCCCTCCATCATCGCAGAAGACCACAGAAGGATTAAGAGATGAGACGATTAGAGCCTGCTTCTTCTACAAACTTCCTCTCTCTCTCTCTCTGTCAGTTTGTGTTTCTGTCCAAATGATTCATTTCCCCATCTCTCTTCCTGGCTGTTCTCTGCTGTCCTCATCAACTGAGAGAGACTCAAGTGAACTCTAAAACTAGACCAGATTGGAGTGCTTCGAAAATTCCTCCTTAATCACAGACTTGAGGAGAGATCAGTCGTCGGAATGTGTGTAGTTCACGTGATTAGAGGGACATGGTTTCAGTGATTATTGTATTGGAAAGGTCAGAAGTCTTTCTTTCTCTCTTTCTGCACCCCCCACCCCCACCCAATACACACGAGTCAAGACACACACACAATCACACACACGCGCGCACATACGCACACACACACACACGTTCATGCTTGGTCTAGCACAAACACGCATACACACGTCATTGTATTATGAAACCATGTGCCGTCATGTGGCCTCAAGTACAATATGGCTATTTATACCAAACAACAAATCGTGCTTGTCGACTCCAATTGATCCAACGCCATCTTACTCACATCCCACCGCCAGAAACCTGTCAGAAGCAATGGGACAACAAATTGGCGAGTATTGATTGTGGGTGTGAGTGATCGCTTCCCATGAGGCCAACAGCGGTTCTGTCAATAGAACGGACCGCATCGATAGATGATCCGTTCCGAGTGGCCCTATCACATGCCTGACCCCACGCCTTCCGCTCCGCTCCCCCGTTCCCAGGAAAAGAGGGATGAGCCGGTTCTGGTCGCCAAGCCTCTGGACCATGATCAAGCCCACAGCGACGGAGCAAAGAGATTCGAGCCGCGGGCCAAAGAACGGAAAAAACAAAGAACGTGGCAGAATGACGCTTCCT
Source organism: Borostomias antarcticus (assembly GCF_949987555.1). Classification (NCBI taxonomy): domain Eukaryota; kingdom Metazoa; phylum Chordata; class Actinopteri; order Stomiiformes; family Stomiidae; genus Borostomias; species Borostomias antarcticus. The sequence goes on along the minus strand of NC_140241.1, from coordinate 28,873,770 downwards.
GTGAAAACGAACGCCGAATTGAACCACGAAATCGCATGAACCCCAGAAGGCCTTCGGCCATTATAATAGTAGTTCTAAAGATATTCAAGATGCGTTTCTCCACTGTTCGGCTTCCACCTGTTCGGCCGGCGACACAGTTATATGAATGTGATTTATATCGGGGTGGACAGAGGAGAAAGTGCAGCGCTGATATCATCTCCTCAAATACATTATCTCTCTCTAGGGGGAGTGGAGCGACGGAGGAAGGAGGTGTAATGGCACCAGAATACTGTACAGCACTGTGGATATATTAGAGCAATCTAACAGGGACACAGCCCAGCAAGATATCCCAGCCTGACCCTCCGGTACTGTCAATCCCACAGCGGGCGTTAAATATTTAATAAAGAAACGTCTATTTTTGTTAATATTTCAGCTCAACCAGGGAAGTGGATGTTTTTTTCTTCCCTCCTCTTAGATGAGGTGGTGAAAATGTATACGAAGAAACAAGAGAAAGAGGAAGAAAAGCAGTTAACCATTTCTTCTGTGCTGGGGGGTCCTTCAGTAAACCTTGGTATTTCTTCTGTGCTGGGGGGTCCTTCAGTAAACCTTGGTATTTCTTCTGTGTTGGGGGGTCCTTCAGTAAACCTTGGTATTTCTCTGTGCTGGGGGGTCCTTCAGTAAACCTTGGTAGTTTTCTCTGTGCTGGGGGGTCCTTCAGTAAATCTTGGTAATTTTCTCTGTGCCAGGGGGTCAATGTCAATGTAATTGTTGTGCGAGGCGTAAGCCGTCGCACCAAGAAAAGCGAATGACGATTTGTGCCTCCGTCGGGTTGTTGACCTGCAGTTCTATGTTGCTACCACAAGAGGCAGTGGTCCCAGAACATCAAAAGAAAAAGACTCCACAGATTTCCCAGGTCAGCGGTGGCCGAGTGCATAGTGCGTCTGACTAACAGCAAGTTCAAGCCTTGGTGTGGACAGTATTGTAGTGTATTTGGTTTGACTTACCGAGTGGGTTACTAGGCAACCGCTAGGGGTGGTCTCGGGGGGGAGACCTGGGAGTTTTTAGGTGGGTTTTTCTGGAGAACTGGGAAGTGAGTTCACTCTCTGGGGTTCTGGCGCGACTTGCAGTTAGTGCTGTCCGTCTGAGCAAAAGGGCAATAAAGACACTCTTCTTTTGTAAACCGGCCTCGTCCTTGTCTACCCAAATGAAGGCTTCAGCATTTTGTCACTGGATGCTATAGAAGCTTTGTAAAAATGCGATTACCTGGTGGTTCTATGTCAGTTATTGAATTTATGTGACATTATTTCATGTCATTTCAATTCACAGCTATTTCAGTGGCATGACTAGCTTTCGTCCTACCAGTCCTGAACAGAAACAAGTCAGCCTCGCACCTAAGCCAGGCTGGACCTGGCCTGGTATTTATATAGCACCATTCATACAAATTAATGTAACACATACTGTAGTGCTTTCCATAAAAATATCCTTTAGTCCTTCAGTAAACCCTATTTTTTTCTGTGCTGGGGGGGGGGGGGTCCATCAGTAAACCTCAGTATTTCTTCTGTACATCCTGTTTCTGCGGCACAGCACTGGAGTCAAAGGTTGCAAACAAAGACATTATCAATTCTGACTGAAGGTCACGGGGAAAATGTCAGTGGTGCCTGTGACGTCCAGGCTCTGAGTCAATGTCACCACTGAATTAGGGCAACGTAGGAGTGTTTGTGTGTGTGTGTGTGCGTCAGGCAGTGATGGCCATCTTGTTTCTATATTCATAGTGCTGTCTCACTGCTGTGAGTCTGAACAAGATCTTAAGCCTTTGTTCTGGTCTGGGCCAGTCTGTGTAAAGGTCGTTGATAGTCCCGTCCACAGCTACATAAGACAAAGCCAATGGTACCAGTCAGGAGAGAGGAGAGGGAAGAGAAGAGAGAGAGAGAGAGAGAGAGAGGAGTGGGGAAGAGAGGGGAGAGAGAAGAGACAGGAGGAGTGAGAGAGAGAGAGAGAGAGAGAGAGAGAGAGAGGAGGGAGGGAGGGAGGGAGAGAGAGTGGGAGAGAGGGAGAGAGAAGAGACAGAGGAGAGAGAGAGAGAGGAGGGAGGGAAGGGAGGAGGAGAGAGTGGGGAAGAGAGGGAGAGAGAAGAGACAGGAGGGAGAGAGAGGGGCAAAGGGAGGAGAGAGAGAGAAAAGCGAGAAGGACAAAAGAGAGGAGAGATACAGACAGCGCAGAAGGCAGAGGGAGAGAGATGGAGGGAGGGAGAGGCAAAGGAGAGAGAGAGAGGGGGGGGGGCGTGGGGGGCTAATGGATCATGCTGAGGTAAGGATGTGGCACACAGCAGACCCAGTCAGCAACAAGCTAATGTGCTTTACCCATACATCTCATCTACACCCAACCTCTCAGTCGCACTTGACACCGTCTAATCTGAATGCTGAATACATTTGCATTCCTGTCTGGTGCGTTGAGACTGTTGACCGAAGACGAGGGGTGATCTTTGCTTGTACACAAACACACATACATACACGCACACACGCACAGCAAACACACACACATATGCGCATGCAAACACAAACAATTACTCACTCACATGCGCACAGCCAGACGCACACGTGCACGGTCGAGAACACACAACCCCAGCTTTCTCCCTAACGAGGAGGAAAAGAGCCCTATTCC
>NC_140241.1:28850621-28858121 GCF_949987555.1 Borostomias antarcticus | reverse complement strand
TTGAGAGAGCAAAGAAAAGGGATAAGCAACGAGGAGCTAAGTCAGCTAGAAGACAGGAGTCTGTCCCACTGTGCATTGCCTTTTAGCTCGCCCCCACTGTACATAACCCAGAGATGATGGAGATGATTCCAAGCACATTATTCCTACCAAACATTCGGAAACGTAATGTGAGCTGTGTTTATGTGACGCGGCAGGGTTTGCAGTGAATCCGCATCTTTGATTGTCGGTTTATCCCCTCACAGAAGCCAGCTGGTCTACAGGTACAGCATTCCTTCATCTCAGTCCAAAACTCCAACAGCCAAAAAGTACTACACCACATGTGCAATGAAACAGTGGACTCAGTGTCCCATAGGCATCCTGTAATGTATAGCGTGTACACACACACACACACACACACACGCACACACACACACACACACACACACTCACGCATACACACAACTCCATAATACGGCTACACTTACAATATACTCCCACGGTACCAATGTAAAACGAACTAGCATAAACATTCTCACGTGCAAGAATAACCTGGAAACCAAAGCTAAAGAGCCTAGCGAGGGTTGGCACGCCACTCCCACAGAGCATAGGCCATGACACACACCGTGTCCTAACTGTCGCTGACGCTCGCTCGCATCACGTGTAGTTAGGACACGGTGACACACGCAGCCAAGCTGGAATATGGTGACTCATAGCGTGGTGCGGTCCTCCGAGCTGTATGACGCCTCGCATTCTCCACCTGCCAGAGAAAGGACACGTGTTTGTTTACCCTGTCCATGAGTAAACATCAGCCACATCAGGCGCCGGGCTGTGACACACTCACTGACATCACACTAACTTCCTCTAGACAGAGGGAGGAGGGTGGTAGAAACATGTGGTGCGGAGAGACAGCGAGGGCGAGAGAGAGATAGAGAGATAGAGATAGAGAGAGATAGAGAGAGAGAGAGAGAGAGAGAGAGAGAGAGAGAGAGAGAGAGAGAGAGAGAGAGATGGAGAGCGAGAGAGAGAGATAGAGAGAGAGAGAGAGAGAGAGAGAGAGATTTCAAAGAGAGCCTTAAAACTTCTCATCACAGATGTAATATCTATTTAATGGTGGTTCTGTTATTAATAAGAATATATTCATAGCACGACTTTAAATGTGTCTCTTACTTTTAATAGTTGACTTTGTCTGCTGACGTCAGTCATAATGATATTACTTGCGCCATCAATGTTCTTCATGTTTCATTCCAGACCAGACTAACTATTTGCGGTATTTGTCCTCCAAGCCATGTCAGCCTTAACGAAGGCATTTCTAGACGGCGAGTGTCGTGTTGACAGTTGGTCTGACCGCACTTTTGGCACTCCCACAATGGTGGGCAGTGTGTGAAGGACAAAGACCCTGCATCGTAAACAGCGAGCTAGGCGAGCTGACCCTGAGACTCAACAATCTAGGCCCATTGAGTCCAGAAAAGCATTTGGTAATTGAACCCCCATGAATAAAATTGAAATGCAATTTTAGTTTTTACTGTTTTTGCACTCACAATTTCTGCCGTCAATGCATAAAATGAATATCTTTGACCCGCTGCAGTGAATAGAGTGTTTGAGAATCGTCAATCCATCGCGGAGGAAACAAACCAACGTGTTTTAACTCTCGGACGTCATCCCGTTCTCTATCGAAAGATGAGGGGGGGGATCCCCCAGGGTTTGGAATAGATTCATCAGAATCATGCACATTCCAGAGAGGACGGTCCTCTGGGACTTCCAGGCAAAGGTCATGTTGCTCCTCTTCCATGAGTTCCATGAGCAGCATCTGGTGACTGCCCTGAGACCTGCTCCCTGTGGCCTCTGGCCTGTGAGACACTGCCGGAAATTGTCCTTTAACTACCGGTGACAATGCGGGACACACATCATGTCAAGGTCACCGATAACAGACTTTGGTAAACTCACCTCCTTGTTGGAGCCAGACATTCCATGACAAATGTAGCCGTTTGCATTCAGAGTATCTGAGCTGTCTCTATGTACTCTGAGACAAAATGGAGGCCATTGGAATTCAATGTTTCAAAGCATGTTAGACAAAGTCCACTTAATTCTAATGATAATCTCTTGAACTACCAGCTACTTTGAATGTTCCTTAATATCCATCTGCCCGTGTCCACCCACCCTCTAAGCGATTGCACATGAGTAAGCAAGACAGCATCCAAAGAATTGCCCTTGCTGGTCTGCTCCACAATGGCTAAAAATAGGCTACAGGCTTACAGGCATTTCCCTGTAATCAGATTGACTTGATTAAATTGTTCCCTTGCTGAAGCCCCCCGCCTCACTCTCTCTCTCTCTCTCTCTCTCTCTCTCTCTCTCACACACACACACACACACACACACACAGGCAGACCAGTCCTGGAAGTTACTCGGCACCTGTCAGCACTGCTCACCTTAGTGTGTGCTACTTCGACAAAGAAGGTTTGCACATTAGCATGCTAGCACTGACATCTACGGCTACTGACGCTGCTCCTCGGACGGTCCCATGTCCAGTTGGGAAGTGATTCTTCCAACTTCAGTGTGTTCATGAGCTTTTAAGTCGTAATGCGGAAATGCTACAAAGAAGATGTGTTGTATTTTATCGCTCAGAACTCAGAGTTTAAACATGCTAATATCCATTTCCAGTTTTTGCATGAGAAAAGAGCAAAGGATTCTCTAAAACCACTAAAATGTTGCTTTACCTGACTTGTTATCACAGTTATAATCAGGGGTGTAGTGGTGACGAAAAGAAGTGGGTATAATACTGAAAGAGTGGGTATAATACTGAAAGTGGGTATAATGTTACGCCTCCGCCTGGGCGCTCTCCAGCTCCCACCACCGTTCCCGCAGCACGTGCGCCACGGCCTTCCACTTCAGCGCGCGCTCTGCGCGCCCTCCGACGTAATCACCCCCGCACACCTGAACACGGTTCCGCTAACGACGTAATCACCCCCGCACACCTGAACACGGTTCCGCTAACGACGTAATCACCCCCGCACACCTGAACACGGTTCCGCTAACGACGTAATCACCCCCGCACACCTGAACACGGTTCCGCTAACGAGCTCCGAGGGCGCGGCTCACCTGCTGCCACTAATCATCCAATCACCTCCCCTATAAGAACCCGGTCTTCCCAACGTTCGTCGCCAGTTCTTCCCTAAGATTCCTTGTGGCAAGTTGTGGTTTTCTAAGTTCCCGTTATAGTAGTTGTTATAGTTGGGGTTTTTTCCCCTTTACTCATTCTACTCTCCACCCCTCCAGATTCCGGTTTTGTTTGCTGCTCTTTTCCTGGACTGACACACGGCTTCCCCGACCCGTTCTCACCGGACCTCGACCACGGCTTGGATTTTCTGGACTTTGTTTGTTGATCGATTGACCCCTGCCTGAACTTGACTACCCTTTGCCTTGCCCTCTGTACTGCCGCTTTAATATTAAACCGCCCTCTGGGCTTGGAACTGTCCGTCTGTGTCCGTGGTCCTGCGTTTGGGTCAGCTAGCCAACCAGCCCCCTTACATATAATACTGAAAGTGGGTATAATACTGTAACAGCACTTTTTGTATTTTATTGTATTGTATTGTATTGCACTGTATTTTAGATTGCTATTCTTGCACTTTGCCTTCAGCACTAGATTATGCTCTTAGTCACTTGTTTTAGAAAGAAGATGCACTTGTGAGTTCTGGTGAGTAGTAGTACATTGGCTTTTCCTACATTAAATGCAATTATTGTTAGTCGCTTTGGATAAAAGCGTCTGCTAAATGACTAATGTAATGTAATACTTATGGCTTACCTTCCAAATGACGTGATGCAATACGGGAATTAATAAAAAGTGTATTACCATCAACCAAACATTTACTTTCGTCAATTATGTTTCTGCGTATGACATCACAAGTCAGCAAGCTGTGACCCAACATTTTCACCGACTTGCTATTTTTCTGGGTGGGGGGGGGGGGTGTCAAACAAATGTTTCCTATTATTCCAACACCACATGAATGCACCATTACATGAATATTATTGTGCTCATGTTAAGGGGCACACAGCTTAAAAAAAGAAAGGGAAGGAAGGAGAAAGGCATGCCACTTTGTGCCATGAGTACAACATCACATTAAACCTGCTGGTTACTGTTTTCTACACAAGACCACCAAATAACGGTTAAGAGAGACAGATAAATGGAGTGTCTTCCGAGTGTACAGTAGCTATGTGAAAATTCATGGTGCAGCTGCCCTATTGTTCAACCTTACAATGATAATGTCCATCAAAAGTATCAAACTTTAAAGCTGATATAGATAACATGTTTATGTAGACGAACCATTAAAAGAAACAAGAAAATCATCCACAGAGCTTTTAGAAACGAGCGGAAATAAAGTGAGAAATTTATCCTTTTTTTTTTTTGATCAGCCCGAAATGAATGTTGCGTTCATCTGTCTGAGATGTCTGAGGAATGGTTCCCACCTGTAACAAGGCTTGCGAGTAGTATTAGTAGTAGTAGTATTACAACGTTGAAACCACGCGGTATCTCTGTGTCTGGAGTAATACCACATGGTATTGAGTTGTAATACTATCGGCTCATGATCCTACTTTTTTTGTTTTTGTTTTAATGATTCATCTACATAATAATGTTAAAAAATGTCCATTCAGATGTAGTTTTACACTCAAAAAACTACAACCAATCTAGCTGCTCGATGACCAACCTAGCCAAGCAAAGTCCAACAATGTCAACATGAAAAACACTCACAGCGGTGGCGAGTGTCATTAAGTGTCACGCTCCCCAGCACGTCAGTAGCTGTTTTCGTGTCTTGTCACATCCCAAGGCTCAAAGCGCTGTCACACTCCATCACTCACAGCTAGAGACAACGGTGCTATACATGCACCATCATAACCTGTCACCCTTGTGATGCTGGTGCTGAACTAGTGTCCGTTAGCTTAAAGACAGCTACAGTACTAGCAACAGCCATTCGCTAGCGTGGTAACGGTTAGAAAGCCGTGTACTCGAGCCACTGAAGCATTGTCGGAGCAGCTAGCACCGAGGAAGCTTACAGAGTTAAGTACGTTATTCTTAAAGTAGCTGCCGTTTAAGGGGCTAAAGCTATGCAAATGAGTAACAGGTCAACAGGAGTTAATGATGTTTAGCGAGCTGCCGCTTAGCTCTGGAGTCACTAGTCCGTACTGGGGTCAGTCACATACTAGCCGGGCTTGAGGTGACGTTGGTACAGTAGACACAGTCCCCCATCAATCCTTACCTCTTTTACTTAAATAACCCCCCCCCCCTCTCTCTCTCTCTCTCCCACCTCTCTCTTCCTTTCTAACAGGCTGATGTCTGAAGTGAGCAACCAGATTGCGCCATAATCTCCAGTGGGCTCAGGGGTCAGAGTTCAGACCATGAAAGAGATGTCTGCCTCTGAGACACACTGCCCTGCTATCTAGACACACACACGCACGCACGCGCACACACACACACACACAGAACACACACAACACACAGAACACACACAAAGTGGTGTCATCAGAGCCCATCAGTGTTGGCTTAATCTGTGCAGGCTATCCAGCCAGGGATAGAATATGTCTATCACGCACACACACACACACACACACACACACACATACACACACACACACACACACACAATGGTATATCTACAGTACTCAAAGTAATAAGAGTAATCTAATGATAATGACTGACCTAGGTCTAGTGTATGTCCTGTAAAAAAAAAAAGAGAAATAAAAGGTTGATTTAGTCTGGGTGGGGCTGAGTATGCTAACAGGAAGCAGGAGGTTCTAGTCAGAGTGGGTGTGGATTCAATAGGGCATGTTCTGCATACTGAAAGCCTAACTAACAGTTATGTATCTATGTTTATTGTCAGCTGTGGCCATTTTTTGCCTCAATATTTCAATAACTGCCGAGAGGGAATTGCATTTTGGAAAATGAATAACTAGTGTGTCAACTTCTTCGCCCAAAGTAAGCTATTCATATTACACCGTCGAGGGAGAGAAGTAAAGGGTTAATAAATCAATGTATGTTAAAGTAATCAGCAAATCTGTATAATTACCTTTTTATGTTACTGTAAATGAGATATAGATTTAGACTTAGACTCTCAAAGACACTATGAGGTATATCAGCCAATAAATATCACATTACTATTCATCAACACAAACAGAAATAGCTGCAGGCTAGTCTGGCCCAAGTACCTCCTCCACCGCGCTAGTAGGGCTAGCATCAGTTTGTCTAGGGTGTGGGGGTTATGAGCGCCCATAAACAGGATTTTACACCACAGTTGGACCCCCAAGAAGGGGAAAAGCTCATGTTATTTTTAATAATAATAATAATAATAATAATAATAATAATATTCAGCAGCAGCATAATAATAATAATAATAATAATAATAATAATAATAGAACTCTTATATACATATCGTATACGAATCCCTTTTATATGTAATTTCCATATACTGTAAGGTAGGCTATATCTCCCATCTACATTTTTCACATTGGATTAATCGCCAATTCAACATTTAGAGGACCATATATTATTGGATGTACTGTCGCTCTCAGATGACACATCTTGTTCACGAGTCGAGAATTACCCCTTCTCTTAAGAGAAAAGAGTTTGTGCTACTGCTGCAACGGGTGTACTGTATCTTTAAACTTTTCTTTTCTTTAACAGTGAAGCCTAGTGAGGAGACACAGTCAGAAAGTGAGAAGAGCGAAAGTTAGTTGGAATTGAGTATTAGAGTTTATCTGTATAAAGCATCATATTTCTAATCTTTCTTCTCTAATTTCACTGTGACTGTACTCGATACATTACACGTGATAAATAAAGGAATCTTGAATCTTGAGCGAAATCGAGCAATCTGCAGACACAACTGCAATGCTAGCTCAGACTATCAGACTGTAGCAGTTAGCATTCTGATATGACACCAATGACAGAGGACCAGCCAAGTGTTTCCAAGCCACTATTGGACGACACCAAACCCAATCAGATCGATTTCTGATTAAAAATGGATGACCGCATTGATTTATGCTGCTAGCTACAGTACTGTATGTGTTAGGATACAAATTAAGATCAATTCAATATTTTAATAAATAATAAATATAATAATAATCAAAATAATATTTTATTTTGATTGACAGGTTAATCTGGTGCCCCGTTGATAGGAAAATAACCCACGGGAATAAAAGTGAATCTATATCCCTGGCTAGTGATGGGCTATTGGCAGCGGCTGTATCTTATCTTGGGGCCGTAGATCTCAACGCATCTTGCTGAGCGGGAAGTCTTTAAGTGATTACATGCCGTGTGAGTGCTCACCCGTCTATCTGCCTTGGCGTAATAAAGGTGTGATGAACGGCGGCGCTCCATCAGTCCAGATCTCTGGAGACAGCTAAGGAAACGGAGGAGATCTTAGTTCAATTACGGCTGTGGGAGGCAGAGTCCTGCTAGGCTTAATGGATGACGACCATAAAGTTAGCAGTTTGGCTGACAAAGACCGCAGGGGTCGCATCGCTCATCCTCCCTGG
>NC_140241.1:28843121-28845621 GCF_949987555.1 Borostomias antarcticus | reverse complement strand
GATTGAACCCTTTCAACATGCAGTACAGACACACATAAACACATCTACAACACACACACACACACAATTCTCTTAATTTTCATCACGACTGAGCAGTCAATCAAGAGAACACACACACACACACACTATTCTCTTAATTTTCATCACGACTGAGCAGTCAATCAAGAGAACAGCTTTCAACTCTGTAAGACCCCCAGAGGTCAAGCCCCTTTACTGTCTCTCTCTCTCTCTCTTTCCCTCTCTCTTTCTCTCTCTCTCTCTCTCTTTCTCTCTCTCTCCCTCTCTTTCCCTCTCTCTCTCTCTCTCTCCTTTCCACACCCTTGACCTGTCTCCCTCAGGGACAGAGGGGAGCTATCTCTCCATAGACAGAGCCTGGGACTACAGTACAAGTTAACCCTGTGTGTGTGTGTGTGTGTGTCTGTGTGTGTGTGTGTGTGTGTGTGTGTGTGTGTGTGTGTGTGTTGCGTACGTGTGTGTTTACAAGTCAAGCAACATCACAACAACTGTCAACACAGAAGCCCAGTGGGGCTGCGTAGTCCGATGTGGCCTCAGCATTCAGCAGAGCCCAAACTCAACCTGAGTTGAAAAGGCCCATTCTTTCCTGTGGCCAGTATCTATAAATGAACAACAGCCAAGCGATGACAGCTGCATTTGGTCTGATGGATGATAGGGTAGTGTGTGAGTGTTGGGTGTGTGCGCGTGTGTGTGTGTGTGTGTGTGTGTGTGTGTGTGTGTGTGTGTGTGTGTGTGTGTGTGTGTGTAGAGTGTTAGGTGTGTGTGCATAGAGTGTTAGGTGTGTGTGCGTGTGTGTGTGTAGAGTGTTAGGTCTGTGTGTGTGTGTGTGTGTGTGTGTAGAGTGTTAGGTGTGTATGTGTATATTGTTAGGTGTGTGTGTGTGTGTGTGTGTGTAGAGTGTAGGTGTGTGTGTGTGTGTGTGTGTGTATGTGTGTGTGTGTGTGTGTAGAGTGTAGGTGTGTGTGTGTGTGTGTATGTGTGTGTGTGTGTGTGTGTAGAGTGTAGGTGTGTGCGTGTGTGTGTGTGTAGAGTGTAGGTGTGTGTGTGTGTGTGTGTGTGTGTAGAGTGTAGGTGTGTGTGTATGTCCTGATTGCTATATGGAAACCACCCTGTGGCAGTGCTGTGCTGCAGAGTCTGACAGGAGAGGCTGATGATGTCATGCGTCTTCACCACCACGCACGCACGCACACACACTCAGTCAGTCAGTCAGTCTGATGTTGTGATGGGTTCTTCTGGCGCGTGTGTGTGTGTGTGTGCACATGCATGAGCTGGCGTACGTACTGTACTGGACTGTACGCGTCATGCCTGGCTGCCTACATGTGTGTGCGTGTGAACTGTGAACCAGTCCCTCTCAAAACTCTGCATTCTCACACAGCACTTACAGTCTTGTCTCTCTTGCATAACGGACACCTATTTATAGCAGCCTTAATTGGCGAGCCGGAATATTTCCCCAAGTGCCAGCGGGCAGATACTGTATCAAACACTCTTACCCTCGTCTGGGCCGTTTAAATACAGGCTGAGGTCTGAGTTAAAAGGTTTTAATTAGGCTACAGCGCCAATTTCAAATGAGAATATGGTGTCAGGGGAAATATGCTGACATCATCTAACCCGTGTTTTTTTTCTTTCTTTCTTTCTTTCTTTCTTTCTTTCTTTCTTTCTTTCTTTCTTTCTTTCTTTCTTTCTTTCTTTCTTTCTTTCTAGGGGACAGAAGGGGGTCTGATTTTGAGAAGAAGGGTGCATGTGGAAAGGTTGATACAGGAGGGAGGGGAGGAGGGATGGAGGGGAGGGGAGATGGGATGGAGGAGGGATGGAGAGGGAGGGGAGATGGGATGGAGGAGAGATGGAGGGGGAGGGGAGATGGAGGGGGAGGGGAGATGGGATGGAGGAGGGATGGAGGGGGAGGGGAGATGGGATGGAGGAGAGATGGAGGGGGAGGGGAGATGGGATGGAGGAGAGATGGAGGGGGAGGGGAGATGGGATGGAGGAGGGATGGAGGGGGAGGGGGAGATGGGATGGAGGAGGGATGGAGGGGGAGGGGAGGAGGGATGGAGGGGGAGGGGAGGGGAGATGGGATGGAGGAGAGGAGGGATGGAGGAGGGGGGGAGATGGGATGGAGGAGGGATGGAGAGGGAGGGGAGATGGGATGTAGGAGGGATGGAGGGGGAGGGGAGATGGGATGGAGGAGGGAGAGGGGAGATGGGATGGAGGGGGTAAAGGTGTGTTGACTGCATCGAGACCACAAGGACTGGTGTTCAGTTGATTTTAATTTTAGTGAGTAAGTGAAAGGAGACGAGAGAGAGAGAGAGAGAGAGAGAGAGAGGGAGGGAGAGAGAGAGAGAGAGAGAGAGAGAGAGAGAGAGAGAGAGAGAGAGAGATGGAGACAGCTAGGGAGAGAGACGGAGAGATGGAGTGAAGGAGAGAGAAGGAGACAGGGAGGGAGAGAGAGAGAGAGAGAGAGAGAAGATGGGATGAGAGGACCCATTCT
>NC_140241.1:28835621-28840621 GCF_949987555.1 Borostomias antarcticus | reverse complement strand
ATTCACTATGGCAATAAAGGTTGTCTGTTTTGTTGTTTTATTTATTTATGTATGTATGTGTGTGTGTGTGTCTGTGTGTGTGTGTGTGTGTGTGTGTTTGTCTGTGTGTGTGTGTGTGTGTGTGTGTGTGTGTGTGTGTGTGTGTGTGTGTGTGTGTGTGTGTGCGTGTGTGTGTGTGTGTGTGTGTGTAGCTGACTACAGTAGGTCTGAGTCAAGGTCAGGTATAAGTAAAGAAATGTAAAGCAGGACTATGAGACACTAAATCCTATTATTTACACGTGGAGATCCAGACCAAATAACGTATTGACACAACACACTCTCCCCGAGCAGAGATGTTCCACATGGAGCATCTCAACACTATCTCTGCTAAACACCCGAGGGTACCTGAACACACACACCTACTGTACGGAACACACACAGTTCAAACTGCCCACAACACACACCTAAGTTAACCTTTGTGAAATCATTTCACGCAAGCAATACTGACCATTGAGTGTATTATTCATATCAGTTATTGGATGTGGACGCAGATCAATTAGTGCTACTGTAGGACCAATATCAACGCATAAGTGAAATGTACACTCATTTTCTTGACGCAACCAACTGTCATATTGATTTAAAATGAAATCAAACATTTCCTGGACATTTGTTTACTGCAGGCCTGTAACAGGTAATTCAAATGGGTTATTGATTCATGTTGTGCTGGGTGGATGTTTTCATCAGAACAGCACGCTAAAACAAGGCAGTCTACATTTTGAAGTCTACATTTCAGCACCAGCACGCTAATATCAGCTGAGACAGCAGCACCACACCCACTGACAAAAAAAGAAAAACTATTCTTCCTCGTGCACCAAGACTACTGGTGTCACTTGTTCTTATAGAATCTTTACCAATGATGACCGACTGTAGTCGGTTCACTTACTAATTTAACTGTATGTAAATGTAATGTATTGGCTAACATTTTAATGACTAAAATGTTTATGCAAATGTTAATTGTATATGGTACCTGTATTGTGTACATATGACAAATATAGATCATTTTCAGCTCATAAAGAAACCTTTTGGGTTCTAAATAGAACTTATGTTCCCTATAGACCCTTATGAGCGTGCCGTGTGACCTGGAGTAGTTGTATTTGGAAGGATCCCCTACTGGGACAAACGGCTTTTTTAATTTTTTAATTTTATTTTTTTATTTCAAAGATTGCTGCCATTTTACATCTCGCCGTCTTTCTAATGTTGCACATTCAGAACTCACCCTAGTCACAGGTGTGAGGATACTCTCAAATACACTAGATGTGTTCAAAAATGACATTGTTAGACAGGCGCTGAATCAAGATGGTGCCATTATGTTTTAGTTGAGAGGTATAATGAAATAGCATGTGATTCTCCCGTTACAACAGCAGAGGTCAGCGTTGCATCACTTTGAAAATAGAAACAAAGGCAAGAAAGAAGGTCCAAGCAATACAGGCCTGGAACAGGAGAGCCTGACAAAAGAGATAGGAATGTGATACTCATTCATCATGAGCCTGAGTGACTGCTTGCTCAAAGCTGATTGTTAACCATTCTTTTTAACTACAGTACTTTCACACACACACACACACGCACGCACGCACACACACACACACACACACACACACACACACACACACACACACACAAACAATAGTTTTCTTCAGTTTTTTGTGAACAAAGTAGCTGAAGTGAGGACGAGCATCACCCCCTCTCCCCTCCCTATTTGCCCAGGCAGGCCGTCTACTTAGACCTGACTGAACTAACTGACATAATTAGTTCTATGAAATCTTCCTCCAGCCCCCTAGATGTTTTACCAGCAACCTTGCTAAAGGAAGTTATTAGCTCACTTGGCCCCAGTCTGGTCTCTATTATTAATATCTCCCTAGAGTCAGGCTCAGTCCCAGCCTATTTTAAGCAGGCGGTCGTCCAGCCCCTCCTTAAGAAGCCCAATCTGGACCCCTCCCTACCACAAAACTATTATTAAAATGTTTTATATTATTATTATATTAAAACTTATTATTAGTTTTTCAACATAATAGGCATTTGCTTTCGGACGTGATGCATAACATTGGACAGGGCGCAGGGACGAGACAGGACAGTGTAGTAATGTGAACCGTAGAACATGATACGTTAAGATCCTTTTACAGAGCTTTGTTCACACAAACATTCCCAAAATATTGCTGCAGGGCTGCTACAGTATCTCGTCAGCCGTGTTCGTGCTGTGTGAGTTTTCTGCTGGCGTTGTCTAAGGTAACACTTATCTGACTGGAATTTCCTGCCCAGACATGGTTTTCACCTGGGGGCATACTGTACATGTTAAAATATGTTCTGTTCTCACAAAGACAGACTTCCAAACATAAGCGCACACATGGACATGTGAACACACCTCCCAAAAGACTGATAACTGATTGAACTCTACGAAACAGACCTCATTCCTGAGTGGTGCTAGAATAACAATAACAGGCAAGGTGGAGATGCAACCAGTGGGGTAATGTAGTGGAGGGTATACGGTGTGGGCGGGTAGGTGGCCCAGAGACGGGTACACTGTCCCCGACCAGCTCTGACCTGAGGAGGCGGAGTCTCATCACCACGCCACGGACCCCACAATTCAGCCCCTGAGCCCACTTCTTTATTCATGGACCCACAGTATACACATTTCTTTAAACACCACTAATGTAAAAATTAACATTTCTTCTACAGTATACCCACTTCACCCTGGATACAACCCTCCTCAGATATGCTACCAACAGCTCGCTAGAGTGCAGGATATGAAAAGTGGAATTGTGTGCAATCATATTGCACACAATATTCCAGGCACCAACAAGCTGATCGTAGCGAGCCGCGAGTGTAGCCTACAGACGGAGAATAGCCAGCCTGCCACTGTGCGCATGCGTGCTGGAGCAAGTGGGGAAGCTTTATTCCGTTTCTTAAGATCATATTACAGAGGCATGTGAAAACCACAACATTCCCTCGCTCTATGGAAGCACAATTAGGGATTCATACAAACGGTATTCTATCAAAATCATGTTTTTCATGTAAAACAAAATGTGTGCTTACGTACAGTAGTTGGACTGAACCAATAATATGACATACACCCTTAATCTTCAACTTTCAGCAACACGCGGCTAAGATTCATTATTTGGCTAGTTAGCAACAGCATGGCATGTCTTTGGCTGTTTCCTCCTGAATGGCTTCCTCCTCTGACTCCGCCCGACCCAGTGCTGCACAGCAGCTATGATTTACTCTCACTTCCGCCCCACTCCTGTGTTACCATTGCACTCCATCCGATCTCGGGCCTATTTATAGCCTATTAAAGTCACAAAACGAAAATTACCGCTGATAATAGTGAAGGACGTGCAAGTTGTGTGTCATAAAACATGGAATTTCTACCTCTATTCATTTTGGAGTAAATGGGATCGAACAAAAAAGTATTACTTTCCCGGCTCCCCTTGTCACATCTAACATACATGAGTCATTGTGTCGGATCTTGAATAAAAAACACTTAAATTAAAGCAAAGTTGCTGAGTTGTCTTGTATATTGTTGCCCACTAATAGGCTATGCAAAGTGTGCGTTTGGTAGCTGTCGTGTGATAGCAACCCCTGGCACAATGGGGAGCCGAGAAGTGTGTGTTTGCAGCATTGAAAATAGGATTAATACTCTCAGAGATCTGTGCTGTGCACGCCTGTGCATCAACAGAGCCAACAGGGCAGCGCAACGAAGTGAAGCGAGTCATTGCAGTGTGTTCTAAGGGTCAGTCGAGAGGGAGGGATCCTGAAGCCAAACCTACATTTGGGTCACGGCTCACAAAGAGAACCCCTGGTACAGTACATGACATCTTTTATCATTTTATAATGACAAATTCACATACAAATCATTTCATTGTGATTCATTGTAGTTGTCCATTATTCAAAAATACAGTAGATCTCAAATTGACAGCTATACATGTGGGTTGTTTTTTAAATAAAGAACATGGCATCATGGCCTGCTCATTTATCCTGAAATCTATACTAGGCCACTTGTACTTCCCTTGAAATCTATACTAGGCCACTTGTACTCCCTTGCCCTTCACCTGGTATTTAGCACACTGTACCACTCGTACGACCCTGCACGCTGACGTGCAACCACTTGCTGTCATATTGTTTTGTGCTATAACATGACATATACTGAAATGTACTACCCCGTGTCCGTAGCAAGTGAAGGGCTACAGGGGTAGTGCCTCTCTCTGTCCCTCCTATCTTCTAACCAGGTCCAGTGGATGCCCCGCTGTCACCAGCAGACCTCCCGGAGTCCGATAGACACCCCCGTGTCTGCTGTGGATGTCGTAGCATGTCCGTAGAATGTCCTCTCTCCTATGATGCTTTTTTAGCCTCTCTCACTCTGAAATGTAATTTAATGTAATGTATTGCTTTATTAATGTTCTTAGCCGGTAGACAAACATACTCCTGGAGCTTGCTCCATCGCCTTGTTGAGAGGGGTCAGGGAAGAATTTTTACAGCTCACTTATCTGGCCCCCGGGTGATTACTGTTTTTTTGCTTCCCTCTGGAATATGTAGAGAGTGGGTCGTATGCCCACCTCCCTTGTTCTCTGTAAAGCGCATTGTGTTGCCTCTGGGTATGAAATGCGCTATACAAATAAAGCTTTGATTGATTGATTGATTGATTGATTGATTGATTGATTGATTGATTGATTGATTGATTGATTGAGGGGTTGGAAGTGGGGGTGGAATGTGAGTGGCGGGACGGAGGCGTACTGTACTGACCGTCCTGCAGTCGCAGCTGTCGCAGGTAAAGTGGGTTCTGGAGGACGTTGCACCTTCCTGGTTCATCCTCCCTGGTCACCAGCATCAGGTCCGTATAGATGAACACAGTCACCTGGTGGGGGTGGGAGACATGGAGCGGGAGGGGAGGGGAGGGGAGGGGAGGGGAGGGGAGGGGAGGGGAGGGGAGGGGAGGGGAGGGGAGGGGAGGGGAGGGGAGGTCTCTTAGT
>NC_140241.1:28738121-28830621 GCF_949987555.1 Borostomias antarcticus | reverse complement strand
ACTCCGTGTGAAACAAACCATCTGGCGCACGTCAGGTTACTTCTGCGCAGGGGCACAGCTAAATAAAATGGAGGATAGATTTCATATCCACCCAAAATACAAGGCTTATATATGAAATGAAAAAGACTAAAACTAAGGACATTTCATCTATAATTTTAGTTTATTTTAGTTAGTTTTGTAAACACACAATGCAGTTTTAGTTAGTTATCGTTTTTTTGTAAAGTCTAGTTTTTATTTTTATTTCAGTTAACTAAAATGTTTTTTCACACCTAGTTTTCGTTTTTTAGTTAGTTTTCGTTAACTATAATAACCTTGGTACAGATGTGTCTATGTGTCTGGGTCTGGAAACTCAGTTCATTTTCGATGTGAGTGCACGCATGTGTGTGTACTGTATGTGTGTTTACAGTATGTGCAGATATAGAGGGGGCGTGTTCAGGAAATATTGTTACTATATTGGGGCACCGTGGGTAGCCTGCTACATACTGTAGTCCTGATGCACAGGTCGCATGTGCATTAAGACTGGTTCTATACAGGACGTTCATCATAAACATACACTGTCCAATTCATATAGACTGGTTCTTTACAGTACGTTTATCATAACAATACACTGTCCAACTCTTACAGACTGGTTCTATACAGTAGAGCATGTCTATCATAAAAATACACTGTCCAATTCTTATAGAATGGTTATACAGTATGTTAATCATAAAAAAATACTGTCCAACTCTTATAGACTGGTTCTATACAGTACATTTTGTTTATCATAAGACACACTGTCCAATTAACAAAGATTGGTTCTATACAGTACAGTACAGTATATTTATCATAAAAATACACTGTCTAATTCTTATAGACTGGTTCTAGACAGTACATTTTGTTTATTATAAAATACACTGTCCAATTCATATAGACTGGTTCTATACAGTAGGCTACAGCATGTTTATCATAAAATACACTGTCCTAATCATTTTTTCTGTACAGTATGTTTATCATCAAAATACACTGTCCATTTCAAAAAGAGTGTCTCAGTACGTTTATCACTAAAGTGTACTGTCCAATTCGAGAGGACATTGCATCCGGCTGCTATTGATTTTTTTTTGACAAAACTCGGTAACTTCAGAAACAGAACACTACATTCTCAGCACCAGCTTATCGTTACACGTGGGACTGATGCAGGGTTATAATAGTTTCGCTTTTTTCATTCGTTTTTATTTTTATATCGTTTTAACTTTTTGTGTTCAATTTCAGTTTAGTTTTAATTAGTTTTTAAAGCAGATTTGCTAGTTTACTTAATTTTTTATTTTTTGATAATGCTTAGTTTTAGTTTAGTTTTTATTAGTTTCAGTATTAGTTTTAGTTTTTTTTTCTTCTGCGCTAGCCTCGTGAGACCATCCTGATCTCGTGAGCTCACGTTGTTTCACTCCGTGTGAAACAAGCCATCTGGCGCACGTCAGATTACCTCTGCGCAGGGACACAGCTAAAAAACATGGAGGATGGATTTCAAATCCACGCAAAATACTAGGCTTATGTATGAAATGAAAAAGACTAAAACTAAGGACATTTTCTCTACAATTTTAGTTTATTTTAGTTAGTTTTGTAAACACACAATACAGTTTTAGTTAGTTATCGTTTTTTTGTAAAGCCTAGTTTTTATTTTTATTTCAGTTAACTAAAATGTTTTTTCACACCTAGTTTTTGTTTTTTAGTTAGTTTTCGTTAACTATAATAACCTTGGACTGATGTTCAGTATTCACCAGAGCACAAAGTCAATATGTAAACAACTACTGGCCGTAGGGCAGGTCATACATAGTGTACAGTATGTTACAGTGTATTCTGCATGGACACCGATAAATGTATCTATTATACAGTGATCTACTTCAGGAGGCTGTCATAGAATCAAAAAGAGCCAATCGTCAATCAAAGTGTTCACAAAACAAAAAAGGTAATATCGAGTGCTGTGCATTTTTTGTTGTACACACACACTCACGGATACACACGCACAGCAACACACACACACACCTGCACAAAGATGGGGAAGATGAGGATCTTGGGGGCCACTTTCACATAACCGTAGTTGGCGTGCGCCGTGTGTGATCGTACGACGGTGCAGTTCTGGTAGTTGGCGAAGTTGGTGTTGTGTTGCTGCTGGTAGCTGGGTGGTGAGCTGGGGTTGTCGTTGGTTTTGGCATTGGGGGAGCGGCGCAGGAAGGCGGTCCGACCTGCTATCCCGCCCCCTGACGGGGCACCGCCGCTCCTCTGGGACTGGGGCTCGCCTGCCTGGCGCCCCGGGTACAACCTGGTACCGGCTGGGAAGTAAAGCACACGCACACACAAACTGGACCTCTTAGAACTTTACTTGATTACCCCTGCTGTAGATTATCTCATGTCCATAAATGGTAAATGGACTGCACTTATATAGCGCTTTTCCACCTCAGCGGCACTCAAAGCGCTTTACAATGGCCTCTCATTCACCCATTCACACACACAATCACACACCAATGGCGGTAGCTGCCATGCAAGGTGCTAACCTGCTCATTGGGAGCAATTTGGGGTTAGGTGTCTTGCTCAAGGACACTTCGACATGTGGACAGTCAGAGCTGGGATTCGAACCGCTGACCCTTCGATCATTGAACGACCCGCTCTACCAACTGAGCCCATGGTGCATAGTAGGAGAACGCTGACATTCCCAGCTCTGTAGGAGCCATGGGAACATTATAACGCAAGCATTCTGTGAGTGTAGCGAACAGCTGGCTGAGCTCAGATGCAGCAAGGAACAAAGGTAGAGGGGTATCTTACCTAGTACTGTAGAACTTTATAACTAAAAACATAGGAGTGTTGTAGTCTGCGTGTAGCCAAAGATGCATCCCACCATAGAGACTTCACATTTGTAATGAATAGTAAACATGTTACACTAAATTAATACTCTGTGACAGTGGGAGCTGCATACATACAGTACAGTACACACAATATCACCATAATATCACCATAATAAAGTACAGTACATACCTAGTGTGCCCTGGTTGTCTTGGTAAACCGGCCGCAATATCTGCAAGACAGACACACAAAACAAAATGAAGGATTGAGGCCTATCGAACACATGCTAGACAGTACCAGCAGTATAAATGGTAAATGGACTACACTTATATAGCGCTTTTCCACCTTAGCGGCACTCAAAGCGCTTTACAATGGCCTCTCATTCACCCATTCACACACACGGCGGCAGCTACCATGCAAGGTGCTAACCTGCTCATTGGGAGCAATTTGGGGTTAGGTGTCTTGCTCAAGGACACTTCGACATGTGGACAGTCGGAGCTGGGATTCGAACCACTGACCCTTTGATCATTGAACGACCCGCTCTACCAACTGAGCTACAGCCAGTATACAGGTAACCCTTACCCTCTCCTTCACATTCCTGACTCTCTGCCTCATGCCCAGTATTGTTAATGTAATTTCAAGTCATCACCCATGTGTTCACTCCAAAAATAGTTTTTCTGTTTTCCTACTTGACTGTTGTTCTAACTTTGTAGTTCGTTCTCATAGATCAGTCTGTTAAAACTACAAATTCTTCCTGTGTGACATCACTTCCCTGTCCTCTTCATCCTGAAACTATGTCACTTCCTTTTTCACGTTATAACCTATCGACCTCGTCCACATCTGACTCACTCTGCCCGGATTCACTTCCTGTGCTAGAGTCCAGCTCTGCAGAATCGTAAAAGAATAAAACTATTGTCTTTGTTTAAAACCAGCTTGACCGACCACTCGGCGTGTTCTTTGAAATCTAAACTCAACCAAGTAAGGTTTTTCCTTTACAGTATACAGGTGACCCTTAACCTCTCCTTCACATTCCTGACTCTCTGTCTCAGCAGCTGGGTTATGTATTTATTTATTCATTATCCATATATAGCATGTACATAATCCATCCAGACCTTTATCTATCCCATCCTAGCTTAATCTTATATATTGTATAGCTTAATCTTATATATTGTATAGAAATGGTACTTATTGTGTAATTTTTGTTACTTTGTAAATTTTGTAATTCGGAAATTTGTCATTTGGAAATTGAGTTGTAGGAGCCACATTTATGTTTGTGTTTTTAACGGTTGTGTTTGTGAGTGTGCGCCCTCTACAGGTGGGGAGGGCGCCCCTACAGGCTCCCATAAATTGGTGCGCATGGCGGGGAGAAGGCATGGTGTCGGCGGATACCGTCACTGACCTCAGCTTATTGACACGGGAACATTGGCACAACTCAAAGACTCTCATTTTGTTTGTTTTATCTCATTTCCAATAAATTATATGTGCAACAAAGAACAGACAATCTCTCTTGGATTTACTTGAGGTGCTGCGAGTCTAACAAACTGCACCTGCTTTCACCACTAGTAAACGAGGATGTTGGAAGAAGGGTTCATGGAAAAACACTTCAATTTTGCCACTTCATGAGTATTAGAGTTAATCTGTATCGAGCATAATCTTGGGGCCGGCAGCGACATTTCACTGACTACACCGTACATTACATGTGACAAATAAAAGGAATCTGTAATCTTCCTGGTTAGCCTCACCTTCTCTCTCACCTGACTGCCTCCCTCTGACTGATGGTGACTACCCTCTCTCTGGTATGCAGGCGCCACTTCGGCGACAGCCTCACCCTCTGCCAATTTGATTGTAATAAGAGTGCCTGTTTCTCACTCACTCACACGCACACAGATGCACACCGCCCTACATGAACACTCTCACAAACACACACACGTATGCACACATACACACACTCACTCACACACACACACACACAAACACAGACAGACAGTGAGCAGACTGTGGCCATCTCTCCCTAAGGGCCTTTGCTTTTCAAATGGGATTTTAAAGGTCAGGTCTTTGGAGGGCTGTGCGACTTATTGTCCAAGTGTCTGCCCCGGTGTGACAGCTCGTCGTGTCACTGACATGACCCTGTTTCCACAGTCAGCCAGTCTGGCGGGGGGGGGCGGAATGCTCCGTGACCCCTGTTCATATTTGGGATGAGTTTTAATTGTCCGTCTCCATTATGTAGCCTCCATCATATCCACTCCCACCCATCTGTCCCTAGTCTACATCCTCATCTGCTCCAATGTAGTCTCACATCAATTTGTATCACATTATGTTATCTTTTCCTTATCTGTGTGTATACTGTATGTGGATACACGGTGTGGATACGCTATACCTCCCTCCAAACACACACAGCTCCCACGTCACTCCTCAAAAACACACTTGTATCTCAGTATTGACTTAGGCATCCACATACTTGCTCTATATTCTTCCCTCCACTCTCTAGGTCACTGGTTCTGCATGTGGAAACACCTCACTTCCAACGAGACTAATGAATCACTCATGAACGCCCAACGTCACACACTCAGGACTAAAGGCCCTATATTATACAGTTTTCTCCGTTCAATCATTCATTCCATATGACTGGCGAATTGATTTCATTATTTAGCATTGCATGTAAGGAAATGTTAAGGAATCAAGTTCACAGTCTTTTCTTTTGCATTGTGTGTACTTTATTATGGTTTATGTGTTGAGGGCAGAGGCCCTCTCGTCTCCACAGGAAGTCACAAGATGTTAGAGTGGTTAACATGGCTTCATAGGCCAGCCGACGGCTTTTCTCATAGAATGGACTTGAGTATTAGTGTACAGTACGTAGTGTCACTGGCGCCTGCAGGAAATATTTCGTGTGGGGGGGCAAATGGGGCCAGTGAAAATATTGGGGTGGCACACTGTCACGGCCAGATACCACCGGAGAATCATTAATGCAAACTCGGTAGTCTAGGGGTTACCTCGGGCTAGAAACTGAGCCGTGCACTCTAAGCTCCGGTCTGTCATCGGCGTGGAATATGTGGTACCTGAACAGGTTGGCTTAGGCGGGTCCTACCTGGACGCAGTAGGCTACTGACGGTCACTGCAGTAATTGATCAAGCCTTCTTGGGAGGGCAGCCTGGCTTCCATGAGCGGCCAGCCCAATCCTTGAGTTGCTACTCTCGGTGTAGCGCGAACGAGACAGACGGACTTTCTATGGGGTTAAGTCACAGTCATAATCAATGTCCTAAGGGAAAAGTTTGGCTTCCCGGCGAGACGCTGGATCCACGGGCGGTTCTCTTCCGTCTCCTCCGAGATGAAGATGGAGAAGAGGGTGGGAGCGATCACACAACCTTGCTTTACTCCAGTGTGAACCCTGAAGGGTTCTGTTTCATTCATTTAATTCATTTTTCTTGCAGTTGGCAAACAATGAAGAGTTCCAAAATACATCTGTTTCTGACCGCGTAGTGGTGGTCCCTCTGGGTGCGGTATCCCAGACAGGAGTATTTGAGGCAGGCTATGTTTAGGGCACCTTTTCTAGCCCCCTCCCCTACTGGGGTGAGAAGAGTAGATCCTAAATAGGACAGCTCAGTCGTGGGTGAAGCTGCCGAGAAGCTCTTTCTGCCTCATCCAAGAACTTAACGACCGATTCAAGCACCCACCGCCTGTGTGCCAGGTTGTGGCTCGGAGCTGCCAGACATCACAGTCCTGTTCCCGTCACCGCCTCCTGGTCGCCACAGGACTTTGACCCGGGGTGTTTGACGTAACCCATTCAGGTGGACGCCTGTGCGTGGAATCTTTTAACGTGGGGAGACTGATGCACGGTCAGCCACCACACAGTCCTTGGCAACGAGTGGGCCAGGGTTCAGTGGCATGGAGACCAAGACGACTGGGGAACCGTCTTTGCTGCAGCCTTCCTCCGCCTTCCCAGCCGTTGTGGTGCTTCTCACTGCTGCCATCTTCCGCCTGGTCCGCCGTTGAGATCTTCACTATTTACCCATAGCTGGGGCAGAGGTTGACGGGCAGCAGGGCATTTCCATACACCGATGGACCTGCATGGCGCATCTCTGGGGCCCCCTGCTGCTCCGAGATCCCGTACAACTTGAACCGCGAGGTACCCAGTTACCGTGTGTGGCCGCGAGGAGGCGTGTACAAGTCTTGGCAGTGGAGAGGCTGTGTACCGGATGAGGAGGCTTACGCACTCGGCTCCTCTTTTCGCCCTCGGAAACAGAGGGCTAGCCGGCGGCACTAGCTGAAAACAGGAAGTAGCAAGCAGAAGCGCCATGCAGCACTAACTACAAGCAATACTACTCCAGCACTACTGCACTGAACACATCACACGCCCACACAAACACACACACACACAAACACACACACACACACACACAACACAAACACACACACAAACCAGACAGACTGGTCAGGGTTAGAACATGTCACAATGGGGTTGGGGGGGGGGGTAGTCACAAGCCTGGGATGGACCATGATGCCTTGCGGCCCAATTGCTGCTGCCAGTACCTGGCTTCCTGGGTTGATGGGTGCCAGGATGATGTAATTGTCCCCATTGGACGCCTTCACCCGTGTCCCCTTCAGTGTCTGGGTGTGGTGGCTCCGCCCCTTGCCGTCTGCCTCCTCACGTCCCCCCCAGGGACCACCCACGCCAACCCCAACTCCACTTCCACCGCTTCCCAGGCCGACACCACCCACGCCGTCCGAGCTATTGACCAGGAGCCTTGCACGGTTCGTGCGCTGGTGGTGGGCGGGCAGGGGGGGTACCAGGGGGGGCGTGGTGGTCTTCGGGTTGGCATCGCGTTTGCGGGTGGGAGGCGAAGGGGCATCATAGGCATTGGTGGCAGGCTTATAGGCGGGCCGGTGGATCAGGCCCTCAAAGGTGGGCTTGGGAGCCGGCCCTGTGCGCCACACCACCAACGTGATCCCACTGCCACTGGTCCTGTAGGTGGAGAAAAGACGATGAGAAGTGTAGAGAAAAGAAGCAGAGAATGTGGCAACAAGTCAGCGTGATGGTATGCTTGTGATGAGTCTGCCAAGTAATGATAGGAATGTTGAAATGGTTGGAATGCCTTGGTGAGACATTCCAGGGGCATGAGGCTGCTTGATGTACAAGATACATTCTCCCTCTGGGCAACAAGATATTCAAGAAAGACAATATTGTCACTCCATAAGAGACATTGTCCATGGTATGACGGACAGGCAAATGAGACTCACAGAAAAGAGGAACTGGCACTACAGGCATGACACGCATGAAAATAACAAACACTACATGCTGCATTCAAATTATGTGCACAGTGTGTGTGTGTGTGTGTGTTCTTACCTGATGGCATGCGCTAGGTCTACACACTTCCACTGTTCTATGGGCTGGCCGTTGAGCTGTAGCAGGGTGTCAGACTGCCGCAGACCCGCCTGATCTGCCGGACCACCTAGGGTAGGGGAGAGGGCAACAGAGTCACACACATGAGTGAGTATGTGCATACACACACGCAAACACGCTAATGTGCACACCAGACGTGTGGACTCCAGTTACGTGACTTGGTTTCCAGTCGGACTCAAGAAAGACATCCGACGACTTAAAATGTGGCTCGACAACGTACAAAAAACTTGCAACTCGACTTGGATTTGAACATCTATCCCTTGTGACTTCATCTTGACTTGAGAGTTATGACTCGAAAATTTAACTTGGACAAATATAGCTTTTATCTAAACTACAGCCATACAGGTAGGTGCCACGGGTGTGCCGCGGGCACGTGTGCGGGGGGGGGGGGGGGGGGGGGGCTGGCAAAATTACAACGCATTTTGGGGCATTATTATTACACGCTTTTAATCGAGAATTGATCAATGTCACCATGGGCCACATACAGTAGGCCTTCACTGTAAAAAAAAAAAAAAAAGAAAAAAAAAGTGACTTTCAAAAGGGCACTTGCCTTGTCCAGAGGGCAAAGGGCAGGTGCTCTAGCACCACCTCCTGTCTATCTGTGCACGTCCCTGGTCAGTGGGCAGTGCTTCATACATTTTGATCCGTAATTTGGAACATAGCTGCTCCGGAGCAGGATAGCTCAGCAGCATACTGTAAGTTATCATGGCAATTTATCATGGTGAAAAGAACCCTTTTTTTGGGGAAACATACGACCCGGGGAACATAGGACCCGGGGAACATAGAACCCTTTTTTGGGGGGAACATAGGACCCGGGGAACATAGAACCCTTTTTTGGGGGGAACATAGGACCCGGGGAACATAGAACCCTTTTTTGGGGGGAACATAGGACCCGGGGAATATAGGGATGACCCCTTCTGGGTTTCATGTCTATTTGCTCCTAGCCCGGCCGCACCCAGGATGAAGCAGCAGGCTGTGCAGAGGCCACTCATAGGTTTTTTAACACATACAGTAGATTTATCCCCCTGACCGCCTGACCGCCACACACACACACACACACACACACACACACACACACACACACACACACACACAGAAAGGGAGCTCAGAGCCTTGCCTGGATCGACACCCTGGACCCTCACAGGGCAGTCGGAGCAGATGGTAAAGCCAAAGCCATCCTTTCCTCGAAGGATGGTCACCTACAGGACACACAAATAAGGTGACACACGTCATTGCATATCAGGGCATCTGGTGTACGCGCAAACCATCAAAACAAAATCACACTCTCTTTCTCATATACACAGGCACATGATACTCATAAACATACACACAGCAAAAACGCACCATACAGCGAAGAGATAAGGGAGATGTGAATATTTATTCGAGTGCCCTATATCCAGTGCCCAATCTGTGAAATACCACTTTCACAATCTAGCTCAGCACTCAACTCTCTTAACTTATATTCACTCTCACTCAAACAGATCAAACCGCTATGTGCACTACGGCACCCGGCCATTTGACAGCAATGTCAATGAAACACACAACGCTGTAGCCTACATTCATAGCTGTTTCCCCTTCTGTTGGTGTAGGCCTATATTCTAGCCAATTATAGAAACAACATTATACAACGGTTAGTTCTTGATTCTGATTGGCTGGAAGCCGTGTTAAAATACTTTGTAACACACACCTGGGACCGCATATCATTCCATTTTCAGTATTAATGCGCCTCCCATTTGATCCAATGCATTGTAGTTGTTGTTGTTGCTTGGCAACACATTTGTTAGGGGAACTATTTTGCTCGGCGGAATTGAGCGAATGATGCTTCGTTTTGAATAAATGTTAATATTTTACATTGCTGTGTGTTTATTTTACACTAATAGCTGTAGTAACCGTTGTATAAAAGCAATAAACCACTCGAGGCCGTGTGTTATAGTGATTTTATAACAGCTAGGGGGCGTTGTTAGGCACGACGCAAAGGTGCCTAACAACGCCCCCTAGCTGTTATAAAATCACTATAACACACGACCTCGAGTGGTTTATTGCTTAATTTTGATCCCAGGCGGATCTTTAGTTACATAGTCGTCCTCCTGGGTTGTTGAATAGAATAAAATATATTTTGTGGAGCATAGCCTATGGGGAGCATATAGAACCGGAGTTGTGAGCTTTTTTCACAATTTGAGATTAAAGGGATTCAACAACAACCCTTAAAGGACTTAAGCTCACACAATACAAATCCGGTAATGGGAAGTATAATGTTCCGCCCCAAATCATGTAATTCACATCAAATACCTGACATGTCGATCCGGACAGTAATACAATGAACAGAGGACCTCTGAGTTTGCTGAAACGGTCGGTTCCGGTTGAGCCGGAATTATTACTCGCGCGCACCAAATCACTAATCACTAAAAGGTCACAGCAGTATTTGTTTTGTCTGAGAAAACTGTCAAGAAACTTGGGGGGAGGACAATGGGATGGTTGAAGAACAGGAGAAGCATTTCATCGGTGACCCGGATGCATGTGTATTTGTGTGTGTCCCTGTGTCACCCATTACTACATGTGTGTTTGAGTCTTCTGCATGCCATTCATTCCATCATCCAATTATTCCAGTGAAGTTCCTTACTGTGAAAACAAAGCTGGCACGAGATGCATGTGTGGTGTGTGTGTGTGTGTGTGTGTGTGTGTGTGTGTGTGTGTGTGTGTGTGTACAGTATGTGTACAGTGCTTCAAACTGTGACACAGGCAAACAATGTGGAAAATGCTTTTCAATCTCCATCATTGCCACTCAAACATGCAGAGATAAATATTAATCTCACTCTTTTTCTATTTGACACACACATGAAGGGTATAGGAACGCATGTGTGTGTGTGCCAAAACCAACAGGGCTCTGCTCCAGAACAGTGTGCATCTCGTCTACGGAAAAGCGGCCCCCCAGTGAACAATCTAGTAAAAGTAAAGTCTGCCTCTCTCCCCAACCCGGTATCATGGCTAAATATGTAATAGAGGCACTTGTTGAAACGGCTCAGTTCCACGTTTTAGCCATGCTTAAACGTAGAATACACACGTTGAAACGTGAAATAGGCCCGTTATAAACCTGTTGCATAAAGTCGCACAGAAATGAAAAAAGCATTCTGTTCCATTTTGGACATAATTGGTCATAATGTTCACCTATTCAACGATGTATGCCCAAAAAAAATAATCTACTTTTGTTGGAATCTTATATCAAAGTATATAATTTAGGCTCGTTTGAGATGAGCAGCGCCTCGACTGCGGCTCGCCTTGATGGTCAGAGAGCAAGCGGCAGCAGGCGGGGGCGGTGACAAACCAGGCCAGGTCAAGCCTGGATTATGAGTGTTGGCTGGCTTGTTTCTGTGCGGGACTGGTAGGACGGTAATGTCTGATAAATAAAGATAGGTCTTGTCACCTGGACACATCAGTTCCAATGCTTCCAATGCTAATCCAGCACAATGAGAGCGGGATAGCTAGTAAACTCATGGGCTCACAACAACTAGCAGCAGCTTCCATAACATTAATGGTAGCGGTCAGTGGCTAAAGCAGTTACACTGATGATTCCTGTCATGTTAGCTATTTTGCTGCAATGGGTTCAACTTTTGTTTCTGGATAAAGGTCATGACTTGCGGTTTTGCACTTCCCTTTAGGTGGTGAATAAGTAGACCCAGGACACAGTGGGTTATTTGGACATCTACTAGGATCTTGAAATTATATTGATATGAAGATATGAACGTAAAGTATTTGCCCTTAGAAGTAAATTGTAATTCAAATGTTTTTTAGCTAAGTAACCTAAGTGTAGGCAGACTTGAAAGGTCAATTGTAATAATATCATGAATGAACAATTGTAAACATAGTACTCAACAGAATAGGTAATAGAATCAGAATCCACTTTATTGTCTCACAATGTGAGAAATGTGTCTTGGGCACACACATGCTGTAGTAGACAGTCAACACACAGTTGTTAGTGAGGAGCCACATAGCACCAACAAATAACAATAAATAACAATAAATATGCGATAAAAACAATAAACACAAACACATCATAGAGCAGAAGATGCATATCACTCGGAGTCCCTACTGTCTCAGCCTGCTCGCTATTTATCACTGTTGAGGATTTTAATAAGACAGGGATAAACGACTTAACCGGTTAACGGTTTAACCTGCACCTCCTCCCAGAGGGTAGGAGCTCATACTCCTCATGCACCGGGGGTCTCTACACCTCCTCCTAGAGGGTAGGAGCTCATACTCCTCATGCACCGGGGGTCTCTACACCTCCTCCCAGAGGGTAGGAGCTCATACTCCTCATGCACCAGGGGTCTCTACACCTCCTCCTAGAGGGAAGGAGCTCATACTCCTCATGCACCGGGGGTCTCTACACCTCCTCCCAGAGGAGCTCATACTCCTCATGCACCGGGGGACTCTAAACCTCCTCCCAGAGGGCAGGAGCTCATACTCCTCATGCACCAGGGGACTCTACACCTCCTCCCAGAGGGTAGGAGCTCATACTCCTCATGCACCGGGGGTCTCTACACCTCCTCCCAGAGGAGCTCATACTCCTCATGCACCGGGGGACTCTACACCTCCTCCCAGAGGGTAGGAGCTCATACTCCTCATGCACCGGGGGACTCTACACCTCCTCCCAGAGGGTAGGAGCTCATACTCCTCATGCACCGGGGGACTCTAAACCTCCTCCCAGAGGGTAGGAGCTCATACTCCTCATGCACCAGGGGACTCTACACCTCCTCCCAGAGGGCAGGAGCTCATACTCCTCATGCACCGGGGGTCTCTACACCTCCTCCCAGAGGGTAGGAGCTCATACTCCTCATGCACCGGGGGTCTCTACACCTCCTCCCAGAGGGTAGGAGCTCATACTCCTCATGCACCGGGGGTCTCTACACCTCCTCCCAGAGGGTAGGAGCTCATACTCCTCATGCACCGGGGGTCTCTACACCTCCTCCCAGAGGGTAGGAGCTCATACTCCTCATGCACCGGGGGTCTCTACACCTCCTCCCAGAGGAGCTCATACTCCTCATGCACCGGGGGACTCTACACCTCCTCCCAGAGGGTAGGAGCTCATACTCCTCATGCACCGGGGGACTCTAAACCTCCTCCCAGAGGGTAGGAGCTCATACTCCTCATGCACCGGGGGACTCTGCACCTCCTCCCAGAGGGTAGGAGCTCATACTCCTCATGCACCGGGGGACTCTACACCTCCTCCCAGAGGGTAGGAGCTCATACTCCTCATGCACCGGGGGACTCTACACCTCCTCCCAGAGGGTAGGAGCTCATACTCCTCATGCACCGGGGGACTCTACACCTCCTCCCAGAGGGTAGGAGCTCATACTCCTCATGCACCGGGGGTCTCTACACCTCCTCCCAGAGGGTAGGAGCTCATACTCCTCATGCACCGGGGGTCTCTACACCTCCTCCCAGAGGGTAGGAGCTCATACTCCTCATGCACCGGGGGACTCTACACCTCCTCCCAGAGGGTAGGAGCTCATACTCCTCATGCACCGGGGGTCTCTACACCTCCTCCCAGAGGGTAGGAGCTCATACTCCTCATGCACCGGGGGTCTCTACACCTCCGCCCAGAGGGTAGGAGCTCATACTCCTCATGCAGTACATGAGATCAGCGTGAATTTAACGTGGGGCCAGCGACTCTCCTACAGAGTAGTCTTTAGGTGGTCTGTTCCTAGATAGATTGTAGTGTCGGATAATCTCTAACTCCTATGACCTTCCATGCAGTCTGCATCAATCTCCAGTAAGCAAGTTACATAATCCAAGATTGCGAGCACATATTGTGCTGACTAGGCTGTAAAAGGGTCTATAATTAACAAATATGACCCACGCTCGTTACATAACTTCTACAACATCCAGTGACAAAATATGTCAGGTACCTTGGTATGTCCGCACCAAGGATTGAACTCACAACCTTAGCGGTGATAGACAACGCACTATCCACTCGGCCACCGCTGACCTGGGAAATCTGTGGAGTCTTTTTCTTCTGATGTTCTGGGACCACTGCCTCTTGTGGTAGCAACATAGAACTGCAGGTCAACAACGCCAGCAGGGACAGAGGAAGGGAGGAAGGGAGCGACAAAAAGGATTCCCTCTTCTAGGTGTGTCGGCTTACAGCCGACACACAAAAATACCTTTGTAACTCTCCCCCTTGCACCTCAATAACTCTCCCTCATTCTCCACTCTGATCACTCTCTCTCTCGCACACACACACCCCCGTCTCCCTCTCTCTCTCTCTCTCTCTCTCTCTCCAGGTGAGTGCGTGTACGTCGGGGACAGACCTGGGGCAGTCTGCAGCCGATGCAGTCCCTACACAGCCCGTGGATGGTGTGCATCACTCCAGTCCCCCCTCGGAGCCCACCGACGCCACACGCGCTCCCGTACCGCTCCGCCGTGCGCTCAACACACCCCGAGTATCTGCAGAGCCTCCTGGACGAGGTGGCGCGTGACGTGCGCGGTCTCTTCGCTGCGGTGCGCGTTAACTTCAGCGTGTTGTGGATCATCACGTGTGTGTGTGGGTGTGTGGAAGGCTGTGTGCATTCCCCTTATGTGGCTCAATATTTGTGGTTCTATGGTCGTGTGGCCCCTGTTGGTACGGTCCTTTTCGTACAGTATGGTCCGCAGGGTTGATTTTAGCTCTGTCTATATTAAGCAGTCCACTGAACAGTCTCTGTTTTTTTTGGAGACTCCTTTTATTTACAAGATCCAGATAATCCTACGTGAAAGATCCACAGCGTGCGATCGGAGGAGAATTCCGCAGAGCCATTCTGTTTGTAGTCCTTGACAGGGAGTACTGTAGTCATCAGGTCAACTGTGGATTCCTCCAGCGCCTTCAGGTCTTGCACGGAGAGCTGTCAGGTCTTCAGTGCAGAGAGGAGCTGCGAGCTGCACGTTGCGCGTGTCAGAGAAGAGGCTAGCCTGGCGTCGCGGAGGCGAGACTGGCGCTGGGTCGACCCGCTTCAGCCGCACTGACACCCTGGCATGGACGCTCATGGGAACTCCGCTCAACAGAAGAATGGGAGGAAGTGCCCCCTCAACCCCCTCCTCGACACATACACACACACTTTCAAACACACACACACATAAAAACACACGCACAGGTCGTGGCCAGACCTGCCTGTCTGTGTGTCTGCCATCGATAAGCTGCCGAGCGCTTCCTGAGCTAGCAGTATAGGGCTTGGACAGAGAAAAAACACTTATACACACCTACTTAGTGACACACACACACACACACACACACAAGTGGGTGAGAGACAAGAGACAAGTGGGAGATGCTTTGACAGCCATAGTCGGGTGGGAGAGGGAAGGTTGCAAGAAGTGAGTTTTATCTCTCTCTCTCAGACACATACACACACACAGCCAGACTTCACACCTCTAAACACTCTAATCCAGCTCCCACACTCCCTGTTTGTAATCTGAAACTGTGTTTGGTTATGTTTTCTCCTTTCATATTTCCAGTCTTTTTCCTTTAGTTTTTCACAGAGCATAAAAACATCTCGCTAGTATTCTTGTTTTTCATAGGGTACATCACCACAGCTGGGAAGAGGGGGGCAAGTTTATGAAAAAATAACAACAAAACATCAGGGTAGACAAAAACTGTTAAAAGGTTCGTCAGCGACTGCTCAATCTAAACTTGATGACATCTTGATGACATCCAATCAGTCAATCTTCCTCATTCATTCTGAGGAAGCCAGCTCACGGAAGGTTAACAACAACAGAGAAAAACAGAGGCCAAAGAGGACCCATAGTGAGCCTGTCTGGACAATACTAACAGACTGGTAGAAAAGACCATTCAAGGCTGTACATCCTCTCAGCCCGGCATTTAGGGGGACCTGTCGTTGTTTTTCACTTAACCCGAGGGAAGGCTACCCTTCAATCACACACAAAAACTCGTGAGAGTATTTCCTCCCTCTTTCTCTCCCTCTGTTCAGCTCTAAATGGGCAGGAGGATGGATTAGGAGGGAGGAGAGAAGGGAGCTTCAGTTTTCCAACGCTGTCTTTGAGCCAGACAAGATGAGCGCCTCCTTTTGGACTGTGGGATCTCCTGACTCTGACAGAGAGCTCAACTTACTGTCTAACTTGCCTGAATAGAGCACCTTTCAAAGACCAGGCAGGTTCCACCCCACTGAGCACATAGGATTAGGGCCAGTGCCAAGGCTAAGGGTAAGGCTAGGGACTTCTTTAACCAACTCTGTTCGTATCTCCACCAGAACAATCTCTTGGACTGGTCCGGGTTCAAGGTGGGTCACTTGACAGATGGACCCCAGAGTGAACTGTTCACTGACGTGAGGACAGCGGAGTCGTTGCCCCTCTTTCGCCAAAGGCTCAAAACTCACCTCTTGAAGAAGTACTACCCTGACCCTTCCTCTTGTAGGCCTATAGCCTACTCAAGTTTCAACACTGCTTAAACCATGGGTAAGTAGGGTATTGTAGTGAAATTATTCTTGTTCTTATTATTTAAAAAATCTGTTTAAAAAGTTTATTGTTTTATCAGAGATAAGGACAATCAATCTTAGGCCTACACTAGACTAGCCTGGTACGACCATCCCGTTCTCGCGAGCTCACATTCTGTTTCACTAACGCAGAACGGTCTGGCCTTCGCCTCTTCCAGAGCCATTATGCCAAAATCCAGACCATACCGGGCCAATCAGGGACTGCGTTTTAACTGCTGTCCCGCCCCACAGTGGAAAGCAGCCCCTGATTGGTTCGTGTGCCTGCCGCTCCCTAAACAAACATGGCGGCTCCCGAAGCAACGAGTGGTAACGTTAACGTTAGAAGAATAAACACAGCTATAAGTGCAGTTATTGCAGAAATAGACTTAATCACAACACTTAAACAAGAACAAGAGTATGCACTAGCGGAGTTTCTTGGTGGAAAAGACGTTTTTGCCGTTCTTCCGTTGAGATTTGGCAAAAGTTTGCTGAACGCTCATTGGCTGAAGGTGTTTGTCAAGGCAAGTACCCCCTCCCAAATAATCGCTCTCCATGGGGCGAAGGCCAAACCGATATTGCGGAGCGAAGCAGTGAGCTCGCTAAATTGGGATGGTCATACCAGGCTAACACTAGACTACTCTGTTGTGCTGTTAACTGAACGGCATGGATCAAACATTTGATCAGTTGTGCTTCAGTTGTAAAAATATACTTTCATAATTATTTCATATTTCAAAATAGCCGGATATTATATAGGTTAGTGAGAGGCTGAGCATGCATACTGTAGCTGAAATAACTAGGTTATTAGGTTATAATAGGATACTACACTGAGCTAACAAGCTAGCTACCAGTCCTCCTCTGCTCAAACAAACACTAGAGTTCACATAGGCTATTGCAGCAGGTAGGCTACGACAAGAAAACACAATCCATTAACTGTCTCAATTAGGGTTGCAAAATTCCAGGAATATTCAATGTTGGAAACTTTCCATGGGAATGTATGGTAATTAATGGTAATTAACTGGGAATTTTGGGGTTATTTATACCAACTGTATTTACCTTGTCATAAACAGGGTTAAAATTCAACTGAATTTGTTTTAAATCAGGTTGTTTTAACCAATATCATGCTGCAAGATCTAGAATTGCATTTTATGTTTTTTCCCCAACTAGGCTACATTTAAGTTCCCTGTTATAGGGGTGTGCGGTGGTGTAGTGGTCTAATGCATCATGTTCCGGTCCAGCTGCTCATCGAGAACCAGTGGTCTCGCCAGATCCGAGTATGGCCCGATCCAAGAGGGAGTGGCCTATTGGGCCGCCGCTCCCTGAGGGTGGTTAGTTTAATCTTGGCTTGAGAGTTCATCACACAACAGCAACCCTGACCAGTTAGTAGGGCATAATTGGATGAAAGTGAGATAAAATCCTAAAATAAGTTTAGAAAAGAAAATTTAAAAAGGTCAATATTTCCAAAATTCCCGAGCTTAACTTCCCATGGTAAATTTCTGGAAAGTTTCCGGAAATTTACCGGAACGTTTACACTCCTTTGCGACCCTAGTGGTTATATGCACACAAACACACAAAGCAGGAAGCAGGATGAGGAGTCACTCACCGTTAAGCATTGCATACTCTTGGGACTTGTGTTCTCAGGGGCAACACCATGGTTTGACAACGCAGCCTCTGAAAGAAAGACAAAGGAGTCGCAGGCTGAGACAGTGCCTTTGCAGAACATCTCTGTGTCTCTGGGTCTGCTGCGAAGGTACAAACTGGTACCCCTGAGAGAAAATAAAAATAAAATAAACTCTACAAAGGTTTCTCTCTGTGATAAGAGCCAGTGGATTTCGCCTGTGACAGCCTGAGGTAATATTGATGGAAGGTCCGCAGATACAACCCCCTATGTTAGCAGAATATAGGTTCAGTCCAACTCCAGGAAGCCACTTGTAGGTGCGAGAAGTTGGGTTTCCTTCCCCAAAACTAGCCAAGACAGGAGTACACCACGAGGAGGGAGGGTGGGAGGGAGGAAAAAAAGAGAGCGAAAAAGGAACTCTGCTCTCACTCCTTTATCCCCCGTCCAAGGGTTCCTGGGAGGTTGCCGTGGCAACAGGCCTCGCCCCAGCCTCAATGTCCTTTAAAACCGATCACTCATAAAGGCAGCATTCAGCCAACCACAATGCTGACTCCCTCCCTGCCTATAGATAGGATGCAACTCTCCCGTCGTCCTCTCTCTCTTCCTGTCCATAGAGCCGCTCAGCTCTGCACTCTCTCGCACCCTGGCGTGCACGCGCACACACACACGCACCTCCGGCTAGCTCTCCTGTAGCCCAGGCATTCCCCCTAAGGGACATTCTCCCATCCCGAAGGCGGGATTGCCGTGGTAACAGTCAAGCTTTACAAGAAGAATTGGACGCTCAAAAATATGCGGTGCTGGGAATAGATCCCCCTTAGATACGCTCTTCAAATAAAAAAATTGCATAATCCCACACATACTTTTCTCTGCTTTATTAGGCCACTGCGTTATTTTCGTTCTAGAGCTTGAAAAAGGAGCGGGAGAGTTCCTTTACTTTCATCCAAACTTCCACAGGCTTCCAGAGCGGGACTAACCTGCACAGCAGTAATAGAGTGTGGACAGCCTTTGTCTGGGGGGCGCGGGGGGTTCATTATTCCCCCCGAGTGAAGGGAGAGACATGAAACTGCTGGCACTGAGAGGACACAACTACACTCCAGATATTAGCCTTGGCCGAGGAGGGAGTATGTGTAGCAGAGAGTGATCGAGACAGAAGTAGAGGGAGAAAATACTGAGATGGACAGTGAGAGAAAGTGTGTGTGTGTGTGAGAGAGAGAGAGAGAGAGAGAGAGGAGTTATTCCAACCAAAAAGTGAATAGTAAAAATAAGAATTCAGATACAAAAAGCAAAATAAACAAAGCTCGAATTAAGTCCAAACTATAACATAACAGAAAGGTGTCAAAAAAGTACACTGCGCAGCCTCTTGGCAAACTGTGCACCCTCTCCCGTCTGGAGTCTAGAATGTTTATTTTCCATAAAACCAGTACCAGTGGCGGCTGGTGACTCAAAAAACTGAGGAGGTCAGGAGGAAGAGAGGCGAACCGCCCATGGGCGCAGGGGGGCACTTTCCCTCAGTCAGTTATTATTTGAAATATCAGTGGATTTACAGTAAATTTTAGCATATGAAATGGGTGGGTGAATGGAGATTGCCCGTTCCATAGTAGTTCTAGCACTAGCTGTTACATACAGCTGCAGCAGCTAGCCCACCTCATATTTTCTCCAGGAAATGTACTTTCTAGTTATTCTTACTTCTTCTTCCGTACGTTTTTTGGCTCTCTGTAGCTCCTTCATACTTTGAGCTACTTAAACCACTCAAGTATCAAAATGTTCAGCTTGTTAAGGACATTATTGGAATCCTTTCTGATTTTTTATACCTTTTAAAATACAGTATTACTCTATTGCTCATCTTTCAAGCTAAAGGCTCAGTTCAAGGCTTAAACTACTCAGGTTGAAAAGTTTAAAAGTATTTAAGTTCTTAGCTTCTTTAGGTAATGCAGTTCCAATTCTGCCAGTTTCACATTTCAGCTAAGCTCCCAGGCTTTCCAGCCTACAAGCTTTTTAACAATACATTCCATCATGTATTCCATGTTTCTTTGACAGTATTACAGTTCATCTTCCAGCTTTTGTAGCAATGTGTTAAAGTTTTTAGCTTCTTTAGGCAATGCAGTTCAGATTCCAACTCTCCCAGTTTCATATTTCAGCTTCCAGGTTTTTCAGCTTCCAATCTATTTAGCTATACATTCCATCATTACAGTGTAACAGTTTCTCTTCCAGCTTTTGTAGCAATGTATTTAAGTTCTTAGCTTCTTTATGTAATGCACTTTATGTAAGGCACCAATTCTGCCAGTTTCACAGTTCAGCTAAGCTTCAAGGTTTTTCAGATTCCACGCTTTTCAGCTTCCAGGATTTTCAGCTGTTCAGGTGTGATGCATTTGACATTTCAGATTTTTCACATTCATGCATTTTCAGCAATGCTTTTGCTATTCCATTCAGCTGCTCAGCATTCACACGCATTTTCTGCAGGAAATGCAATTTTCTTATTTTTACGATCCCTTGGGTAAACACAGAGCTTGGAAGAGCTGTTTTTTCTTATGATGCTCCCCATACCTGGAACGCCCTCCAACAGACTTTTAAACTAGAAGTGCTTCCTTCAGTTGTAGCGTTCAAAGCTATGGCCTCTGACAATTGTTTATCGGTCTGTAACTGTTTTTGATCCTGTCTATTTATTGCTTTGTCTTATTTTATTGTTTATAGTTTATTGTTTTGTTCAGTTCTGTTGATATATGTGTACATTTGCTGCCCTGTTATTATTTGTGTTTGCTTGTGAACTCGTCAGCATTGAAAATGAGGGAAACCTCAATTGCTCTACGAGTATAAATAAAGGTTTGAACTGAAAATGAAATTAAATCTGTCTGTCTATCCAGATATGTTTCTTTATTAATTTGATAATTTTTATCATTATAGTTTATGACATTCACATTCATGTAATTAGCTTTTTTGTGTGTTTGCAGATGATCATGTACATTAACATTTTGTTCATTTTTCATTCATAGAGAGAAAGAGAGGCTGTGTGTGTGTGTGTGTGTGTGTGTGTGTGCGCGTGCATGTGTGTGAAAGAGAGAGAGAGGGGGGGGGGGGGGGGTATAGTGGTGTGCTGTAGGGGTGGGACCCTCAGGGTAACTCACGATACGATAACCTTACGATATTTTGCCCCCGATACCGATGGTATCACGATACAGCGATTCTGCGATAACCGATACATTGTAAGACAATTCATCAATGATACGTCATGACATCTGTGTTAACTTAAGAATAAATACCACTATGAAGGCAAAAAGCAGGAATTATGTTTTTATTCATTCACATTGTTGTCGCTGGTTGTACATTGAAACAAACAAATTAGGTTAGGAGGTCAGAAAGTGCGCATTTCCTCTTCTTTGGTGTGTGTGCAGGATCGTCCCCACTGCCACTGGTGTCGAAAGATACTGAAGCGCTCTGCTCAGCGCCCGCTTCCTTCCTCGTCATCATCAGTAGTGCTCTCTGGAATATTCCCCATTTCTAACTCGAAAATGAACAGTGACACACCCTTTACATTATTATTTAAAATCATTATTATTTAGTCAGCCATATCTCATCATCATCATCATCATCTTCATCCGCTTATCCAGGGTCGGGTCGCGGAGGCAGCAGCTCCAGCAGGGGGCCCCAGACATCCCTTTCCCTAGCATCAACCAGCTCTGCCTGGGGAATCTTTAGCCGCTCACAGGCCAGTGCGGAGATGTAGTCCCGCCACCTAGTCCTGGGTCTACCATATCTATTCATTTAAAATATTCATGCATGACTCCTAAGGCACAACTGAAGAATTCAGATAACCTACTACTATTACAACAAGATGTAATTACCTTCAGAGCAGCAGCCTTTGACACCACTTTGGCATATCTCTCCTGCACATCTTGTGGCGACAGGAAGAGTAGAGATTTAAACCTGGGGTCTAAGGCGGATGCAACATGCAGGTTGTTCTTGTCCTCTGTAGAATCATATCTCTTTGACAGGATGGATGGTGCTCTTTATCTCTCTGACAAGATGGTTGGGCTCTTCTCCTCGCACACGATGTTCGTTGCCACGAGCATCGGCTTGAGGGCTTGCACAACCTCTTCTGCATTTGTGATGTCCGTCTCGTTCAAGGTGCAAATGTCAGAGACACTCTTTCTTACCTTTAATGAAAGAACAGGACAGAATGGAACTTTCATTAAAAAACAAAAAATTAATGTAGGCCTATATTTTGTGAATGATATCAATTATATAGCCTAACATATTATGCTTAGGCAGCTTGACTAGGTTGTGACATATATATAAATTAAGCTACCAGTAGGCCTAGTATATACAATTGTACTTGCCTAAGCTTTAATGCAATAACAGAGCAGCATAGCATTTCAATCAAAAATAATGAATCCATATTTTAAACTATAGCCTATCATCCACAACCTCATTATTAAAAAAGAATCTAGGTTATATGACATACAAACAAAACAAATCAGTATACCCTACATACAGTACAGAGATATGCTACAACCTAGTACAGATAGCCTACACTTTATCAGTAATGTTAGGCCCAACAAAGAATACACAACTTAGCCTACCTCGGGAGATGAGAGGGCAGCACAGACAGCGGGCTGCTGCTCGAGAAACCGGGAGAGCATCTCGTAGGCGCTATTCCAACGGACAACAACGTCGGTTTTTAGCTTGTGTGGTGGAAGGCCAAGCATCCGTTGGTTTCTCTTCAGCGCGCTGGCGGCTGTGGTGCTTCTATGGAAGAAGACGGTGATCCTCCGGACCCTTCCGAGGAGTCGAGCGACGGCTGGCAGTTTCAGGGCACGCTGAGATGCGATATGTGCAAAACACCGAATGTGTCCATATCCAGTCAGCTCAACAGCTACAGTCATGTTGGATGCGTTGTCGGTTACGACTACGAGGGCCTTTCCCAGCCAGCTTCCATTCCTCTGTAGCGTTCTGTAGAACTTCAGCCATGTGAGCACCGGTGTGACTCTCGAGCATCACCCTAGTCTGAAGAACGAAAGATTGCATTTTCCACTCGTTATTAACGAAATGAGCAGTGATGGTGTAGTATATTTTTATACTGTACTATACTGTATTACATCAATAGATTTGTATTACTCTCATGTAGTAATCATTTTATTAAGAATAAGGAATAAACTTCACTTTAGGTAGAACTGTGTTAATTAAGGAGTTTAACATGTGGGTTAAAACAGATGTACTGTCCTGAGTCAGCGTTCCTTTGTCCCTGAGTCAATAAGATAGCACCTTTGAAGTCAGTAAGCCTACTGTAACACGATCCCAGGAAGGACCCTGCAGCCCCCGTGTCAGAAGGGGGGGCAAAGGTCAGTGGATACATTGACCATTCAGAACTCAGTTGAACCGTTTATGACCATGTTTAAATCCCTTGTATGCAAATGTGTTTGTCATGTGAGACCTGGCCTGAAGCCAGGACATATAAACTCGGCCCCTCTCTGTGAACCTTAGTAATGCCGAAGGTTTTACCCCGTGTAAAGGCTTGCTCAATAAATTGTTGATTCGACTGCATTTTTCTCCTGAAGTACTTTTTTACTCAAAGTTGTGCATTTGAAATATACGACAATAGTCACGTAGGACTCCGTGGCCCTGGAAGTCCACCCATCACAGGTGAGTGCAACTCACGGTATTTCATATCTTGGGTCCAGTGTTTGCAGCATTCGGCGGAAACCTTCGTTTTCGACTACACTGTACGGGCGAAGGTCCTTGCATATAAACCCAGCGATAGACTTTGTAATACTCATAGCCCGCGGGGAGTTAGACGGAAGCTTTGCTTTGAAATCCAGTGTAGGCTGACTTTTGGCGCTCCTAACATTAGTCGTTTTCTCAATGAGATCAGGGTGATGACGAACAATGTGGCTGTGCATGTTCGTTGTGTTTCCTGTGTAGGCCTACTTGACTTTCGTGAGACAGTTCTTGCAGATTGCGTACTCTTTATCAAGTTTGTTTGACGCAGGTTCGTTGTAGAAGCCAAAATGGTCCCAGACTTTAGACTTAAAGGCTAGAGGAACATTTCGCATTTGTTTTTCACCGCTATCCGCCATTTCAGCCATTCATGTTCACCGTAGTTGGTTCAAGTTCTACAACGCGCGTGCACAGCTGGTTCCCCCCGAAAAAAATCGATATTTGGCGACGTGTATCGATAATTGTATCGCGAGAGGCCAAGATAAGATAATCGCAGCATCGATATTTTGTCCCACCCCTAGTGTGCTGGCTGTCAACCAAAGTTCCCCACTTCCCTGCTTGGCTTCCACACGCAGCTCCACTGGTATACCCAACACTGGTATACCCAACACTGGTATACCCAACACTGGTATACCCAACACTGGTATACCCAACACGCTTTGAAATGCACTTCTCTTTACGTGCTTCTCTAACCAGGCCAGGTCCAGCCTGGCTTATGTGCGTGGCTGGCTTGTTTCTGTGCAGGACTGGTAGGACGGAAGCTAGTCATGCCACTGAAATAGCTGTGAATTGAAATTACATGAAATAATGTCTGATAATTAAAGATGGATCTTGTCACCTGGACACATCAGTTCCAATGCTTCCAATTCTAATCCAGCACAATAAGAGTGGGATAGCCAGTTAGCTCATGGGCTCACAACAACTAGCAGCAGCTTCCATAACATTAATAGTAGCGATCAGTGGCTAAAGCAGTTACCCGGTCTCCTGGGTGGGAGTCCAATGCTCTCACCACTACTCTACTTGTACAGTGGAGATTGGCGGGTGGGTTTTGGTGTCCTTCTTCCAGTCCCTAGTGTGGGTTGGGGTTAGAATATGGCTTGGGGTTGGGACAGGATCTGATCTATAAGGCAAGGGGTAAAGGTTGGAGTGAAAGGATGAACATGTGGAGGTTTGGGGTATAGTCCCATACAGTCATCCCCACCGGGTCTTCAACCTCAGTCTCCATGGTGGGAGTCCAATGCTCTCACCACTACTCTACTTGTGCAGTGGAGATCGGCGGGGTTGATTTTGGTGTCCTTCTTGATTTTGGTGTGCTGGGACTATTGCCTCTTGCGGTGCCAACAGAGAAATGCAGGCCAACATTGTCGGAGGGAGGGAGGGAGGGAGGGAGGGAGGGAGGGAGGGAGGGAGGGAGGGAAGGAGGGAGGGAGGGAAGGAGGGAGTGATAACCGGACGAATGCTATACTAGGTGCGCTGGCTTACAGTCACACACAAAAAAGCATCGATAAATTAAAGGAGTAGTAAAGGGAAAATGCATGTTTAGCCCTGTTTTAAGGTTACTTATGATCATATACAATGGTTCAGGTGAGCTTCTTGTCTTGGAAATCAAGAGTTTAACATGTTTTTGAATGATTTTTCAAGGTGCCCATCCACATCCATTGTATGACCTAAACGGTGGTAGAGCAATTATCAGACTTCCTCAAAAGTGCTAGTTTTGTCAACGTTTTGATCTGAACCATTGTATTTGATCATAAGTAACCTTCAAACAGGGCTAAACATGCATTTTCCCTTTACTACTCCTTTAAGCTAATTTCTCAATCACCACCTAAAGCTTTGCCAGTCAACAGTCAGTCTAATCACTGAAAATAAACCACATATAGGCATAGAGCTACTAGTGCATCACATCCTATACAAAAATGAATTACTATAGGATTTGAAGTGTCCTACTCCTATTGTAATGAGGACTGTCTGTCTGTAATGCAGTAGCGTACCGTGGGGTCTTGCACAGGGTCTTCTCTGACATTGTTATTACTCCCAATGCCCCCCAACCCCCCCCCCCCCCCCCTCCCGCCCGCACACCCCGTACACACACACGCAGATAGGGAGAGAAACTACGCACGTAGGGGTCAGTGGAGTCTGGTGGGTCCTAGAACCGGGTAAGTCAGGACCAACGAAGCACGCACGCGCAGCGGGCACAATTTTTTGGGGGGTGCGCTTTCAAAGCATGCCCTGATGAGTTTCACAACACCAGAAGGGCGCTGAACATTGGCATTTATATGTAAAAACATACAGGAAAACTATAGCCTATGTAACCCAAGTAGATTTATAGGCTGGACAATGTAGAATACAAAAATATTTCCTTGATTTTTAAATACAATAACATTAAAATACTTTTATTCAACACATATGAGATACTTTGAAAGCAATGACATAGATAAAGAAAATAGATATATAGGACAGTCGGAGTACCACAGAGGCCCACCGCTGACTCTTAAGATGGCTTGGCTTCTGGCCGATGACTGTGGCGAGAGAAGGGGGTTAATAAGTATGTGACTACACTACACTCTGCCTTACTGGCTACACTTCACCTCCTCAGAGCAACCCA
The DNA here is from genome assembly GCF_949987555.1 of Borostomias antarcticus. Lineage (NCBI taxonomy): Eukaryota > Metazoa > Chordata > Actinopteri > Stomiiformes > Stomiidae > Borostomias > Borostomias antarcticus. Next base: position 28,804,018 of record NC_140241.1, on the reverse strand, counting down.
GACACTGCACCTCCTCAGAGCAACCCAGACCCTGCACCTCCGTAGAGCAACCCAGACACTGCACCTCCGTAGAGCAACCCAGACACTGCACCTCCTCAGAGCAACCCAGACCCTGCACCTCCTCAGAGCAACCCAGACACTGCACCTCCGTAGAACAACCCAGACACTGCACCTCCTCAGAGCAACCCAGACACTGCACCTCCGTAGAACAACCCAGACACTGCACCTCCTCAGAGCAACCCAGACACTGCACCTCCGTAGAGCAACCCAGACACTGCACCTCCTCAGAGCAACCCAGACACTGCACCTCCTCAGAGCAACCCAGACACTGCACCTCCTCAGAGCTACCCAGACACTGCACCTCCTCAGAGCAACCCAGACACTGCACCTCCTCAGAGCAACCCAGACACTGCACCTCCTCAGAGCAACCCAGACACTGCACCTCCCCAGAGCAACCCAGACACTGCACCTCCTCAGAGCAACCCAGACACTGCACCTCCTCAGAGCAACCCAGACCCTGCACCTCCTCAGAGCAACCCAGACACTGCACCTCCTCAGAGCAACCCAGACACTGCACCTCCTCAGAGCAACCCAGACACTGCACCTCCTCAGAGCAACCCAGACACTGCACCTCCGTAGAGCAACCCAGACACTGCACCTCCTCAGAGCAACCCAGACACTGCACCTCCTCAGAGCAACCCAGATACTGCACCTCCTCAGAGCAACCCAGACACTGCACCTCCTCAGAGCAACCCAGACACTGCACCTCCTCAGAGCAACCCAGACACTGCACCTCCTCAGAGCAACCCAGACACTGCACCTCCTCAGAGCAACCAAGACACTGCACCTCCTCAGAGCAACCCAGACACTGCACCTCCCCAGAGCAACCCAGACCCTGCACCTCCCCAGAGCAACCCAGACACTGCACCTCCGTAGAGCTACCCAGACACTGCACCTCCTCAGAGCAACCCAGACACTGCACCTCCTCAGAGCAACCCAGACACTGCACCTCCTCAGAGCAACCCAGACACTGCACCTCCTCAGAGCAACCCAGACACTGCACCTCCGTAGAGCAACCCAGACACTGCACCTCCGTAGAGCAACCCAGACACTGCACCTCCGTAGAGCAACCCAGACACTGCAACTCCGTAGAGCTACCCAGACACTGCACCTCCTCAGAGCAACCCAGACACTGCACCTCCTCAGAGCAACCCAGACACTGCACCTCCCCAGAGCAACCCAGACCCAACCCAGTGGAGGAGTAGCGCGCTTTTACCGTTGACAAGGAGGGGAAGAGAGGGAGGGGAGGGGCACGGGTGTGCCGCGGGTGTGTGCGGGGGGGGCTGGCAAAATTACAACGCATTTTGGGGCATTATTATTACACGCTTTTAGAGAATTTATCAATGTCACCATGGGCCACATACAGTAGGCCTACACTGTAAAAAAAGAAAAAAAAGAAGTAACTTTCAAAAGGGCACTTGCCTTGTCCAGAGGGCAAAGGGCAGGTGCTCTAGCACCACCTCGTGTCTATCTGTGCACGTCCCTGCCCATGGGTGCGTTGGCTTACAGCCACGCACAAAAACCTTCGAGGCTATGGCAACACAATCAACTGAATATGCACTGCGTGCTCAAAACACGTCTCTGAGTTTCGATTAACATCACTACCCAGAATACGGACAGGGGCTTATCATATGAACATTTTTGGTCACTGTTTTCTGCCTTTCCCTGAAGACCAATGTAAGTAGCCTACAGAGTGATTTATATGGTGTGAGCATATCAGTGTTGTTTATAATATTTTATTATGTCCAGAATTATTTTGGGACGGTTTGAGATTAGCCTACATGACAGTCCTGCAGAAAAAATAGCATATACCAGTTTAAGCAGCACGATTATGACAAAAATCTTAATTGATTATGTTGTTTAAGCCTAATATTATAATATTATAAGCGATTTAAGCGATTTGTGATAACCGATGCCACTTAAAACAAGGTATTCGAGGCACTGCAACACTGTTTTTACATTATGCTTCAAATAATGTGGCGCTAAAATCCATTAATTTCATCCAGAATTGTGCGACCTATTATATAAGACCGTTTTAGCGCGTTTACAGCATCATGCCTGTAATGGACTGATTATGTGTTTAGAGAAAGTAACCTAGAATTGTTCATTTCAATTCGTTGTCAGAAAAGCGATGACCAACAGTCCCAAGTTTTTACCATGCAAGTTAATGACACCTGAGCTTCCAGAACAAAAAAGTGAAAGATATGTTGATTATCCTGCAGATGTTCAAATGTGTTGTGCCGACGGTATTAGGGTATAATACAATTATATTGCAATTATAATGGGCTTCCTACACCAAAGAGTAGCCTAAGACAAAATCTCAAGGCACTAGATTTTATAAACTAACAACGAATCGAAATGAACAACTATTATTAGCTTATTTATTATTTCGCCTTAAACACACTTTAATGATTAACTTGGGACTGTATGGATTTTATATCTGACACCGAATTGAAATGAACAACTATTAGTGGCGCGGTGATATAATAAAGTGGTGTGCGGTGTGGTGTGAGGCCTACAAAGTATCTAGAAATGGGGCTCATGCAAATACACTTTAATGAGTACAAAATAGATTTTCCTTTCCTCAAAATTAATAATAATTTGCGAGACGACACATTTCTCTTCGACATTAAGTTTATGCGTGTGCAAAACATCTCTTTGTGCGCTCAGATATCCCCTCCTGCGCACAGAATATTGGCACAAAAATAATGGCAAAGCTTTGAGCAAGCAGGCAGAGGTTTGAGCACACACACCATGCGCCACGCACAGAGCAAGGAAGTGGAGCGAGCAGATCAGGCATCATGCGTGCATATATGGACTTTACCATCCGTGCAAATACACTTTTATTGAGTACAAAATAGATTTTCCTTTCCTCAAAGTTAATAATAATTTGCGCAACGATACATTTCTCTTCGAAATTAAGTTTACGCGTGTGCAAAACATATTTGTGAGTGCGCAGAATTTTGGCACAAAAATAACCCCATAGCCTAGGGGAGGAGAGGGCGAACGTGAGACGGCTGGGACGGCAGGAGCGCCGTCAAATAATCTCTATTCTTCAATTTAGAAATCTATTGAATTTACCAAGTTGAGCATCGTCACTCATATTCAGCAAGCTAATTGAATTACAGGCACGTAATTCATTGACCAAGCTGGCACACCACCATCCCAGCAAAACCAAGCTGGTACCCAACCCAGTTCAACCAAGCTGGTACCCAACCCAGTTCAACCAAGCTGGTGTCCAGTCCAGCTTGACCAAGCTGGTGTCCAGTCCAGCTCGACCAAGATGGTACACCAGCTCAGCCGAATCCAGGCCAGCTTGACCAGATTGGCTCAGCCCAGCTTCAACCAAGCTGGTACAGTACACCAGCTAAAACCAGTTCGACCAGCTACATTTTAAAGCTGGTCTTACTTGTTTTTTGACAGTCAAAAAAACAGCATAGACCAGTTTGAGGCTGATAACAAAAAGTAGTGTGTTGTTTATTATGTTGTGTTGTTCACTGGCGTACCGGAGGCTACTGCACCCCCCGCGGTGTGGGGGAGCCCCGGAGCTTAGGAGGCCCCACTAGAGTTTATTTATTTACAGTGTGTAGCCTCTTAGATATCCAAAGTCGTAACGGGGAAAAAGACGCAGAGGGCGGGCCCCCTTCTAAGAGGTCCATTTTGACAAAGTGGCCTCAAGCCATTGTCCGGTGGTGATGCGTGCGTTTTTTATGCCCTCAACACATATTTATTTCCTTGCATATTCCTATCAAATTATTGTATAGCAGCAACTGTGAAATACGCATGGAAGTTAAAATATTCACTTCAGTTCAAAATGTTCACTTCAGTTGTACGGTCCCCAACTTTTGGACATCATTTAGGAGGGATTTCACATTTAGGAGGGATTATAAATAAACAGTAGGCTACTACATTTAAAAACAAGGTAGCTTTTGAAATATATGAGACAAACAGGTTTAGAGCTACCCGCGGTGAGAATGAATATATACAACTCGGCCCATTCTTGATGGAACACCCTATTTTCAACAACATCTATTTTTGTTATTTTAGAGCACGGCATGTATAGGCTGACGTTACTTCTGTCTTGGAGTATCTCACTTCCCTCTTCGTTTGTCGTTACGTTTCTCTGGTCATGCAGTGTCCAACTCCTACTAATGTTAGCAAGGAATCGCTCTGATTACAGCAAACCCCCAGGATTCAAAATCTAAAGTGAAGCCCTATAGGACCGCGCCATCTTTGAAAAAAACGCGCCATTGGTGCCTTTGACATGCACAGTCAAAGGTATCAATGACGCGTTCTTGTAGTCCACGAACAGATGTGAAATGCAAACGCGCGTTCATGGCTCTCTCCGCTCCCCGCTAATAATAATAGAATGTGACACAAAACACTCTCGTCCACATTCCCCCCAATGCCTGGAGGGCGGGGGAGGGGGTGGGTGCGTGTGATGTGGTTTGTGTGTGTGTGTTTCTGAGTCCGTGAGTTCAGTCCATGTGTGTGTGTGTGTGTATGCCTGAAGGCCTCTGGCTGAGGACTCGGACGTAAATTACAGTAGGCTATGTGTATAACTATTACATTACATCTGCTAAACAGGTACATATTGCAGTGCTTCCAAGCGAATTTTGTGAAACTATGGGAGATGGACCTTGGAACAAACAACTACATGAAGACATTCACAGTTTGACTGCTGTAACCATTACATTTTGAGGCTGCATAAGGTTTCACTTAACACTGCAAACAGAAAACGAGCAAAAAGGGCTTAATACTATTGACTGATTAATCAAATGTGTTAATGAAAATGACAACAGCACAACATCCTTTGCATAATAATAATGCATTTTATATATATAGCACTTCACAATACTCACTCAAAATAGTTGTGGGGTTGGTGATAAAACTTGAGTGATCATTTGACAGAAATTATTTGCCTTTTCCAGAAATGGACAGAGACGTGATATTTTGTAAATAACTGATTAACTTTATTCACATACATGGAAATGAGTTGAGGTGTAGGCATGAAGATTAAATGATAAACTGTCATTCAGCAATTCCACTATAATTAGCCTACTGGTAATACATCTCCACACACACCAGAGCTCGGCAGGTTAGCCGCGAACTTCATGCCGCAACGAGAGATCCCGTCTCTGGGTGGACAGCTGTTCAACTCGCCTGGGACCAGGTCCCCTGGAGCTATTTCGCCTGGCTGCACATCGCGTTATGAACAGAATGAATACTACCAACTAGCAAACACAACATGTTCAGTCACAATTATACTGTTAAAACTAAGATGCCTGGATAAAAAAATATGTTTTCCAACGGATATATTTGATGAAAGTAGATTAATAAGCAAGCCGATTTTCATTGCTAACTCAGAGCGGGGATAGCCATGAACACGCGTTTGCATTTCACATCTGTTCGTGGACTACAAGAACGCGTCATTGGCGCCTTGACTTGCCTTGACTGTGCATGTCAAAGGCGACAATGGCGGGGGTTTTTCAAAGATGCCTTATATGTTGCAAGGCACCCCATCAAATGTAACATTCTAATAATTATTTGCTCACCTGTGATAGGGCTAGCCGGCTGATCATAAATGCTCATTGAAGTTCAGTAGTCTACATAAATTGTGTTGCCAGTAAAAACTAAAAATGAAGCGCAATTACTCAAGCGGTGCTCAGAAAAAAAAAAGAGCGAGAGCCGAACAGGAGAGGGAAAAGCTACCAAAAATAACATCATTGTTCCAGTAGACAGCAAAGATAGACTAGTGCTAATGCATCGGCAGTAGGCCTAAGCTCCCCACCCGGTCCGGCCACCGCTAGCATACCCCCGGTCAGCTCCGAATTCAGGCAGGCAGCGGACAGACATCCCCCAGCCCTGTTACAGCCGAGCCAGCTAGCTCCCCACCGGGCCCGGCCCCCGCTAGCAACCCCAGCTCAGCTCCGAGCATGGCCGCCGCTAGGGGGGCAAATGGGGCAGTCGCACCGGGCCTCGCGCAGGCAGGAATTTTTATTTTATTTTTGTATTTATTTTTTGCTTTAAGAACTTTTTACATGTTAGACATGTGATAAACATATTCATTAATAGTCAATCATAGAAATAAAATAAAATCTAGCATAGCCTACTGGTAGACTAAGTGATGACAGATTAGTATAGTTTTTTTCTTACGTGACCTACATTAATTTTGGCCGCGGTTGCCCTTTTTGTTCATGGTGGTGCGCTAAACTTTTGTTTAATTTTTTTTTATTGATATTTTATTGTATTTTTTGAACACATAACATTAACCACATACAATTACAACATGTATTACAGTCAGAAAACATTTTACACGCAACACAAAGACAAGACAAAACAAAACAACCACAACAACAAAGGCAGGATTAGGGAGGGGAACGGGGAGTGTAGCTCAGACATAACAATCAACGTATACAAACAAGCGTACACAACATATAGGGCCCATATACATGTATACATGCAACACATATGCACAGACACATATGTACACATATACATTAATACAAAACGGACATACATACAATACAAGCTTCAATCATAAAGAACTTCCTTGGGGAGTGTATTAAGAAATGACCTGACCTTGGACCATATTCCCTGCTCCCCTCTGTCAGCATAAGATAAATATGAGGTACCTCCCTCCATACTGACAACATTTAAAAATTCACTCAGCCAGGTATTTAAACAAAAGCAGTTGTGTTTCCTACCCTTCCAGTTCATCAAGATAAGCCGAACTGTGGTTGCATATCATTTTCTGGGCAACTGCATTATGCAGGCCATCCGCATATTTGCCTAGCAGACATGCCGCTGGTTCCATTGTAATATCTGATAGAGTGCCTCCCCAACCATCTCCCAAAGGGGTTTTTTCAGTTGGGCAGGACCATAGAGAGAGCACCAGGGGTTTCACAGTTGGGCAGGACCATAGAGAGAGCACCAGGGGTTTCACCGTTGGGCAGGACCATAGAGAGAGCACCAGGGGTTTTACAGTTGGGCAGTACCATAGAGAGTGCACCAGGGGTTTCACAGTTGGGCAGGACCATAGAGAGAGCACCAGGGGTTTCACAGTTGGGCAGGACCATAGAGAGAGCACCAGGGGTTTCACAGTTGGGCAGGACCATAGAGAGAGCACCAGGGTGTCATTCTTCCCACAGCCATGCCAGCAGAGGCCAGGCAGAGATGGATCCATGTTTTTCAGTCTGGAGGGAGTCATGTAAGCTCTATGCAGGATCTTGAACTGGATAACCCTAAGCCTTACACTTTTTGATTTAGTTAGTGAATATTTCCAGATATTGTCCCATTCATCAGGGGAGAGGGAGATATTGAGGTCTTGCTCCCACTTCATCTGTGTCTGGAAATTAGTATTGGGGATGGAGAGGAGAAGACGCAAATATATGTTAGAAACCAGTCCTGTCTCATCTGTAATCCTTTTAAGATGGACATCTAGCTCACTGTGGCTACCCACCAGGGTGCCGCTACATCTCAGCTTTTTCACAATAGATCTTAGTTGCATATATAGAAAAAATTAGGAGGCTTCTATTTTGAATTTTGACCTCAGTTCTTCAGATGAGATTATGGCCCCATCATCCACAATCTGTGCTTCTTGGTGTACACCCTGATCTTGCAACTGTTTATTATCTAATGTGTCGCCCCGCGCTGGAAAAAGAGGGTTCCTCCAGAATGGGCAGGATGGGAGGGATGACCCGGATATTCCCAGTCTCTTGTGTAGCATTTTGGCCACCTTGATAGATGTGGTGCGCTAAATTAACTTGCCAGAGGGTACCAAGACATCACTGGAAATGGTCCTTATCCTCGTGAGAAAAACGAACACACCCACGATAGGTTGGCAAAATGAACCAAAATGTGGGTAACCAAGAAAAATATAGATCTCTAAAAATAACCAGGCCAGGTCCATCTGGCTTATGTGCGTGGCTGGCTTGTTTCTGTTCAGGACTGGTAGGACGGAAGCTAGTCATGCCACTGAAATAGCTGTGAATTGAAATGTATGCAGTTTACCATTAAGGGGAGACACTACAGTCAAAATGGTGTCTTTTCTTCCCAACTTCGATTTTCAGATTTTTTTATATTCTTCTACTATAACATACTATCACTACATTAACAGAGAAATGGTGAGACTTGATTAAAAACTGCTATTTTTCAAATTGTTGTACCTGTGAAACAAGCATATTGATAATGCTTATCTTTATATGACATTTTCTTAAAATTACAATTGGTACTCTTTTTTCCTTTAAGGATATCCTCATGAATATTTACCAGTTTAATCTTCACATCAAGAGAAATGTTTTTTGTATTACACTTTCTTCTGAGCAGCTTTGTTCTGAGCTATCTGGAGTTTTCCAAGATCCTTTTTAGTTGCAATTGACCATATCATTGAGCAGTAATCTAGATGTGATAACACCAGAGTCTGCAGAACTTGTTTCAATAAGAGTGGTGTTAAAAAAGAAGAGCATCTTTTAATAACATATGTTCCTACCCATTTTTCCAACCTGATAGTCTATATGTCTGGTCCAGGAGAGTTTGCTGTCTAGTATAACACCAAGAAGCTTGGTTTCCTCCACCTGCTCAATAGCTGCATTGCCCAGCGTCAGGTTCAATTCAGGTCTCATTTTCAAAGAGTGATTTTTTCCAAATACAATGCTCTTAGTCTTTGATGTATTTAGGACTAGTTTGTTGGTGCACATAAACTGTTGTGTCAACATGGACACAGAGGCTTTATCCAAAACAAGTGGTAGATCATTGGTGAAAACAGAAAACAAGTGGTAGATCATTGGTGAAAACAGAAAACAGTAAAGGGCCCATAACATGTTTTGCATGAGAAAAACTACCATTATAGAAGACTCTTTGTGTTCTATTGGATAGGTAGCTTTCTATCCATAATAGGGCAGATGGTGATGATAGGGATATGTTCCCCTTTCTATTCTATGTGCTCTAGCTCCTGCCCACGTCACCGGTGGTGACCTAGTTGGATCACAAGTTCTCATACGATTGTCTGATACCATAGCACAACATTTCCAAGTTGCTGGGTTACCATTTCTATGGTGATCATTCCTAGATACAGTGGTTATCAGTAATCTGGCTTTAACGCAACTTTTACAAAGATGAATCCTTGCGGTTCCTGATAACTCTATTCCACCCTCCGTGGGAGGGTTAGGAGAAAGGCCTGGCGGCCGTACACCTCGGGGTCCCATCCACCTTAAACAAGATGAGGTTCCTCCTGAGGTTTAGCTACAAGGGAGAGAAAGCGCGACTAGAGTCCAAACATGGTATTTAGGAGAACTGGGAATGGCCATCCGTTCAACAATATGCAAAGTCTGAGGAGTGAGTTTATCCAATTCAGTTCAGTTACACTATCCTATTATATACCTAGCCACCGTGTTTGCTTTCTCTGCTATTAGCTTGTAACTGGTAGGTAAAAAAAAATAACTAAATCATATATATATATATATATAAAAGCTTGGAAGGCTGCTTGGACCCTTAACATCCTAAGCATTTTGACCCTATCAGAAATCAAAACAATTGTTTACATATATCTGTATAGACCTGAGCCAGCCAAGTGTTGAAAAAAACAACTGAAAATGTTGCCAATTCGCCTTATTCACCTCAGCTGCCATATTGATCAGTCTGACGTAATTAGGGGTGCGGATGCGGAAGTGCCCGTTGACTTCAATGTTAAAAGTTTGCTGTAAAAACACCACTTCAAGAACCAAAATAGTCAAAATAACAGGCTGAATACACTATCAGGGTTACAAACCCATCATTACCAGACTCTGATTGTTTTTCACTGCCGTTGTTTTCGCGTTTGGAAATACATGGGATTGAATGCAACTATGGCTCATTCACCTCCAGGCTCCCAGGGGAATAAGGCGAATTGTACTGTATATGTGTGTGTGTGAATGTATTTTTGTGGAGGTTGGGGGGGGGGGGAGTTGTATCAAATTCTGGTGTCTTGTCAGTTTCATAATCCAGAGATTGCAACACTTGTTAATTTTAACTTGTTTTATTTATGTCTACAGAGTGAAAAATGTCAACAACGACCTCCAACAGATGTCATATCCTAATCTTTTTGATTGGACTCTCGATTGGCTCAGTGGTATTTTACTTCAAATCGTATATCAAATCTACACCGACTCCATGTCCATCCAGCAATCATCCTTGGGAGCAGCATATCCTACCCACAGAAGAGAAGGAAAAGCCCCTTGTGTTGCTATGGTTCTGGCCAGAGGGGATTTACAAGAAGGGAGGGGTGAGGTTCGACTTTAAGGACTGTGTTACGTACTTCAACATTGATAGTTGTGTTTTAACAGATGACAGATCACTGTACAACAAAGCAGATGCAGTCATTTTCTACCACAAAGAGATCAACAGAGATCTATCTAACATGCCCCAGGCTCCACGCCCACCTTTCCAGAAATGGATCTGGTTTCACCTGGAATCCCCTACACATACTCAAAGATTACCAGCCCTGGACAACCTTTTCAATCTGACGTTGAGCTACAGACGAGACGCCGACATCACAGTGAGATATAACTTGCTAGCTCTGAAATCTAAACCATATAGTGGGTTTGTGCTGCCCAAGAAAGATAAATTGGTCTGTTGGATTGTGAGTAACACGGGAGCATATGGCAGAAAACAGTATTATCAAGAGCTGGTTAAACATATAAAGGTGGATGTCTTTGGTGGATTCACAGGGAACCGTTTGAAACATGAGGACTACTACTCAACCATCTCTAGTTGTAAGTTTTATCTTTCATTTGAGAATTCAGAGCACCGAGACTACATCACGGAAAAGATGAATGGACCACTTGCAGCAGGTACAGTGCCGGTGGTATTTGGCACATCCAGACAGAACTATGAGGAGTTCTTTCCTGGAGATTCATTCATTCATATCAATGACTTCCTTAATCCAAAGGCTCTCGCTGACTTCCTCCTCGATTTGGACAAGAATGATGAGATGTATTTGAAATACTTCCTGTGGAGGCGGTTCCTCGAAGTCAAGCCCCATCTGCTGACTGTCGAGAAAGAGTTCATCCTACCGATCTGTACTGCCTGTGATTACATGTCAAGAGACAATGGCTACAGTGTAGTTCATGAGCTGAGCAAGTGGTACTTTGTATAGATACTACAGCATGTTTGTAGCTACTCAGGACTGGAACTTTAGACCTTTTTTGTTTTTTGGCCAACTGTTAAAATAACATATAATAAGCTATACATAACTAGCTAGAAATATTGGCCCAGACATTATTTTACAACCTGTATTTGTTTGACCTTGCAACTGCTTGCTAGGTGGTAGCTATCTTAGCTAGCTTACTCTATCTTAGCTAATGTTGGGGGAATTAGCTGTTGGATTGTGTTCAGACATAGCGTAGGCTGCCTGGTACTGTCCACTGACCAGTTGCTGGTTAGCTATGAGAGACAGAATCCCAGCCAACTGCTGCATCCCCCCATCCCGCAACGGAGGGTTATCAACTGGGCTGGGACTCCCCCTCTCATCGCTAACCAGCAACTGGGCCAATTGAGCTAATGGTAGTTAGCTAGCTCGATCGTAAATTACTCAAACTGAATAAATATGACACAGATAAACACAAATCGTCCTGTATTTATAACTAAGGCATCTTCTATAAAATAAAATAAAATAAAAACACCAACAGATTTAGGTACAATGTCCACAAACATTTAAGCTAGGTTGGTGGATTACTGTCGCCTGAACTTCCACTTATTTTGTTGACAAATTATTGACCGGAAACTGCATGGTGATCAGTGTTGGGCAGTAACGCGTTACTAGTAACGCGCTACAGTAATAATATTACTTTTTCCAGTAACGAGGGGTGTAGCGAGTTACTAATCACATTTCAGTAATAATATTACAGTTACTTGCCCCCAGAAAGCTCGCTACTGCATTACTTTTGTCATAGGCCTGCTCTGTTTATTTATTTTCGTTTTACAAAGGGTGAAATAAAGTTTTGATTTCAGATTGAAGAACGTTCCGCTCATATCACGTCCCGTCACATTATAACCAGGCAAGCAGCGAGCGAGCGTAGCTATTTGAACATGACGACGTTAACATTCCATGGCTGGAAATACGCACACTATTTCGATTTCCTGGAACTGAAAGACAACAAGAATGTTGTCAAGTGTAAACTGTGTGTAAGTTCTACTAAGACTCTTTCTTGTGCCAGAAACACCACCTCAAATCTCCTGAAACATTTGCTACGCCAACACAGCAACATGAAGTTGGTGGAAAGAGAACCGGACCGTGATGAGCACGCTGCAAAAGGTAGTCAATATGGAAAGTAATATATTACATAAGTAACTAGTTACTTTTGGCTGGGAGTAATAAGTAAAGTAACGATATTACTTTTAAAAAGGGTAATGAGTAATAAGTAATATATTACATTTTTTGAGTAACGAGGCCAACACTGATGGTGATGTGCCACGTTTCACTCAAATCACCATTTTGTTTTTGGAATAGTATCCTCTCGATGCATACTACATTTTGGGGATAATTTCAGGAATATATAATAGCCTACCTACTATATAGTAGGCGCCAGATGTAGTAGGGGCAATTTTGATGTTGTATACTACATCTGGCGTACTACATACTTAGTATGGACATTCGGACAGGGCCGTGGGAGAGAAGAAGAGTGAGGAAATCTTGCTCCCCAGTGAAATGTTTAGAACTACACTCTAGCAGCAGTTGGTAATTTCAAATCCACTCTTTTTTGTTTCATTTAAATGTTGTCTTCTTTTGACCAAGATACATTCAGTTGGGATCATGTCTTGTTCATAAATCTTTTGTGAGTGAGCAACTCAAACCTGCACTGCTTACTTCACCATCTTTTTTTTAAATTATTTTTCTAACTATCATAATTGTGCAATATATTATGCGTAAATATTTTTCTTTTTTGACATTTTTGAAACTGGATATCTTCTAAACAATGTTAAATTAATACATTTTGTTAATAAAATATCTATTCTCCACCTTTGTTGCCCGGTTTCTAAGGCTTACGGCCTGCTCCATCTCTCCCCTCTTTTATTTCTGCTGTGGATGTCTCAAACAGTAGTGTGGCAGTGGAATGTACAATTGACGATTTACAGTACAGTTAAAAATAAAATACAAATAAAGGGGGAGGCACAATTACAGTTTGAGTACTATTATACAGAATGGGGTGTGGTGACTGTATTTACAGTGTGTGTGCAGATTGTGGTAGGTGAGCGGTGTTATGAGGACTACTACTCAACCATCTGTCGTGTATTTCAGAGCATAGACTTCGAATGAAAAAAGAACTCCAGGAGAGAAAAAACGGTCAAATCAACAATTTATTGAGCAAGCCTTTACATGGGTCAAATCTTCGGCAATACTAAACTTCCTCTTACGAGGTGGCGAACTTATCTCCTCGGACATGGGGCTATTTTTTGGTTCTTCCTGTGTCATCCTAACTGACTTCCAAGACAACCATCTACTATCTTTATTGATCTGTTTTGCTCACATGTTAAACTACTCAAGTTAACAGTTCCTAGTTTGGTTTGTTCCTTATTCTTAAAATGATTACTACATGAGAGTAATACAGATGTATTGATGTAATACAGTATAAAAATATACTACACATCTCTAGTTGTAAGTTTTTTTTTTTTTAGGAGTCGACAGTGGACACTGGGGTGTCATTCAGTGTGAAGGGGGGGAGGGGGGCTGGATTCTTTCTGAAGTCTACAATCATCTCCACTGTCTTGAGAGCGTTGAGCTCCAGATTGTTTTGGCCGCACGGGGACAGCGGCTGGTCGATCTCGAACCTGTAGGCGGACTCGTCACCCTCGGAGATGAGACTGATGAGGGTGGTGTCGTCTGCTAACTTCAGGAGCTTAACAGACTGGTGGCTGGAGGTGCAGCTGTTCTTGTTCAGGGAGAAGAGTAGAGGGGAAAGAGCACAGCCTTGGGGGGAGCCTGAGCTGATGGTCCTGGAGTCAGAGACATGCTTGCCCAGTTTCACATGCTGCTTCCTGTCAGACAGGAAGTCCGTGATCCACCTGCAGGTAGGGTCGGGCACGCGCAAATCTAAAAAATCTAAAATCGCAGCTGTACCAGTCAAATTAAACCCATTCCAAGATGGCATCCCGCCAGGCTGGGGATGCACTGAACAGTCTGATGGCAGCTGGTAGGAAGGACCTACGGATGTGCTTGATAAGAGGTTTTTTGCTGACTCTAGTCAAGTTTTTCCTGTTCCTGAGTTATTCCCAGTGCCAGGACACATTTGGTCAGACTCTAGGAAGAGAGAGAAGACCAGGTGCAAACAGTAAAAGCCAACTAGGCACTGATGCACAATGTAAAAGGGCATAAGACTAAACTATGTATAGAATCCGGCCACACCATGACTATAAAATATGGCACAAACTCAATGCTAGGTGGTCCGATCAGACTACACTGGATCTGGTGTATGTCTGTGACTGACCCCGGTTTCCTGTCTGCTGTTGTACTAATAAATCTTGAGTCTGATCTACAATTCTGTTTTCGGCGTACTACTTCCTCTCGAGCCATTGAATCTTCAATACCAGAACTCCATCATTTATCAGTGCTTCATAGAGCACGGTGGCAAAATCAGTCTGCAGTTGCTGTCAACTCTAGAAAATACTTTAAAATACTATTACTAGTCTATAAATCTCTCCACAGTCACGCACCAGAATACATTTCAGACATGCTTGCTAGGTACATGCCCAACAGACCACACAGATCCTCAGGTACTGAACTTTTAACAGTTCCAAAAGCCAGGACCAAGAAACACGGAGAGGCAGCTTTTAGTTTCTATGCCCCCAACCTCTGGAACACCCTGCCGGAGTGCCTAAGAAGAGACAAAACAAGGGAGGTCTTCAAGCGAGATCTCAAGACGTACCTTTTCGACCTAGCCTACAATCATTAGCCAGGACCTTGAGACACAGAAAGGCAGCCTCCTGTGAATCCTTTGTATACATTGGTGTATATCCTGCTATGCATTGTATGTATATCAAGTAGTGTACAGAAGCTGGTTACCCTGAAACAGGCTTGTTCTGTTCTGACATCTGTGTTGCTTCAATGGCTCAGCGTGCTACTAACCGTTTTTCTGACTCCCCTAGTGCCTCTCTCTCTCCCTCCTACCTTCTAACCAGGTCCAGTGGATGCCCCACTGTCACCAGCAGACCACCCTGAGTCCGATAGATACCCCTGTGTCTGCTGTGGATGTCGTAGCATTTAGTTAACACACACACACATGTACACACAGACATACATCAGCCCACTTCCGGCTTTAGGCCTGGGCCAAGGCAAACACACACCAGTATTTGCCATTTCTCCCCTATGATGTTTTTAGCCTCTCTTACTCTGAAAATGTAATTTAATGTAATGTATTGCTTTATAAATGTTCTTAGCCGGTAGACAAACATACTCCAGGAGCTTGCTCGATCGCCTTGTTGAGAGGGGTCAGGGAAGAATTTTTACAGCTCACTTATCTGGCCCCCGGGTGATTACTGTTTTTTTGCTTCCCTCTGGAATATGTAGAGAGTGGGTCATATGCCCACCTCCCTTGTTCTCTGTAAAGCGCATTGTGTTGCCTCTGGGTATGAAATGCGCTATATAAATAAAGCTTTGATTGATTGATTTGATAATGTTGCTATGGGAACGAACAAATTAACAATAGAACAAACAAACGAGAGGGCACACACAGGTGTGCTGATTATGTCATGGACAGCAGAAGCACAATGTCCAAGCAATGATTCAGTGCATTTGTACAGTATTAGCACCTATATGCTTGTAACTAAAGGTTACCAAATAATTAGAGTGTGGGCACTATCACCAAAGACCAGGCAGACGTGATCAAAATGCAAATATTTATTACGAAGATCGCAATCGGATACAAGTACAACACCCTAGACTACCTAAAACCTCTCTACGGGCCTACTTCAGGAAACTGGGGGTAAGGACTGGCCTGTTACCCTGACCTGTTACCCTGGCCTGTTACCCTGACCTGTTACCCTGGCCTGTTACCCTGACGGAGGGCTAATCTGTTCCCTAACTTATCTAGAACCTAAAATCTTCCCTATCTATCCCTGCCTAACAGCTGTGCAGTCCCTATCCTATCCCTATCACTAATATTAAAACAATTCACAAAGGGGTCTCTATAATTCTCCAGTGACCTCAACCAAACAGGCTATAAAACATGAGCATGAGGCTCTTAACGAGTGGCATGGGCACACTTATCTTGGGGGGGTTTCCCGCAGCGTCTCTGCGATCGCCCAGCAGCAACAGCACTTCCAGCAACCAGCTCTGACCAAACTAACTTGCCTTTTATAGTCCCACTCAGTAGGTTGGCCGCTTAACACAGGCGCTCTCACTCAAGTCATTATATGCACACCTCCCTCTCGGGTGTGGCAGATAAACAGTACACACAGGGCGGGGCCAGTATACTCCTTCCATGACATGCTAAACATTTCTCACACATAGTCCACACACACACATACACTGACCACACATCGATTCTGACATGTCTACACGTGATCTATTGTCTCCATGTCCCGATCGGAATCTACTTGTAGATCTGCTCCCTCCTCTGTGTCTAATGAGTTAATATATCTGTTAGATTACCAGATTCATTAGAGCATATCAGATTCAAGTTGAAGGAACTACTGTATCCATGGGTCACACAGCACCCCTACTGCCATAGTTAGAAGGGCTTCTTATTGGAACTACAAGTCTAATGTGACACCATTGACCCAATTCTATCCAGACATGCAATTCAACAAAGACCCTTCCTAAAAAATGACTTCCAAATTGCTTCATGTTGAGAAGCAAAGCTCAGCCGTGTACAACACTTTAGAAACACACACACACACACACACACACACAGGAAGCTACAGTAGAACAAAAAATGGTTCTTCAGTTGAAAACCATCACAACCCTTTTTGGTTCCAGGTAAAAATATTTTTCAAATTGGCAAGCACAATTTCATCATTAAAAGGTTCTACCAGGAATCCAAAGGGTTCTTATAAGGCTTTCTGGGGGCTTTCTCCTACAGCGACAACCGAAGAACCCTATGTGTTGCAGGAAGTTGGTGTGGTTAGCATTTCATTCATGCACTTGGGAGGAGCTAGGATCATGATTCAGTGATGAAGACATAGGATGGTGGAAGTGTGTGTGTGCGTGCCCGCGCACAAACACACACACCATCCCATACATCGGGAGAGTGAGTGAAAAGAGACAAGATGAGAGAAGGAGAGGAATAAAGGGAGAAAAAGAGAGAGAGAGATTGTACCAGTAAGAGGGTGAGAAATAAACAAGGGCAGAGATGGAGAGAAAAGAGAGATGGAAGAAAGAGAGAGTGAATGAGGGAGAACAAGTGAAGATAAGACAGTAGAGAAAGCAAAATGGGACTGCCACTGAAGCATCCGTCAGAAAAAAAAAACACTTGCAAATATGTCACTTTGCTACAGCAAAGCACGATAACTCATTCTCTGGCGCATTGTACATAGAAATACACTGTGAAGCATTGAATCGCATAGAAACGCACGTAATGCATGAAGACAAGACTTACCTAGTCTAGGCTGCTCTGGGGGTCGGAGCTACCAATCATAACTCCTTCTTAAACCACCACCACCAATACCAGGGTAAGACTGGCACACCATAAACGTGGTGGAGGTGGAGTATTGAACTAGATCGTGGTGGAGGAGAGAAGAGACAATAGTCGCATCGCAGACATACAGCAATGTAAGAAGTAGCTTCCGAATGTGTGTGTGTGTGTGTGTGTGTGTGGGGGGGGGGGGGGGTTGAAGGAGCTCTCTCTCCTCCTGTGCGACCACTCTGACGCGTAATGGTGTGTCCAGCCCCCTCCTCCCCTCAATCCCTCCCTCTTTCGCTCTTCCAATCCCTTGCTCTGTTAATCCCTGCCCCGCGACCCCTCGTCTGTCTGACTGGGCTAAGCCCCTACAGAGTCCCAGTAGCAAGCCAGCACACACACACTCACACATAGAACACACACACACACACACACACACATAGAACACACACACACACGCACACATAGAACACATAGACACGCGTGTGTGCACTCATCAGAGAGATGCTCTCGATCACACACACCCCACAAAGACCAATACAAAAACATGCTGTAGCTACATTTCAATTCAGATCCTCCACTCACCTGTGTGTGTGTGTGTGTGTGTGTGTGTGTGTGTGTGTGTGTGTGTGTGTGTGTGTGTGTGTGTGTGTTATTGTTGGAATACAGCAGATCCGGGTGCTTGGTCTTCCCCTGTTCCGAAAGAGGTAGGCAGCATTTAATTTGAAATTAGCACAAAGCAGATAACATTTTAGACACACACACACACACACACACACACACACAAACATAGTGGTTTAGCTCTTTCCAGCAGCTGATGCCTCGTCTTCCGCATCACATGCCAGATGGTGCTTTTGTGTTACATAAAACCACAAAGCCAGTGAGTTCGGTTCTTTAATCCATGATAATTATGTGCACACACTCCATCGGCATGACAATATTGACCTCGATCCTGTTTCTCTGCCTACAACAGCCCCATCACACACACACATGCACACACACACACTCCCTGCCCTGTGGACAACCTCCAGGTCTATCTCCTCAGAGGATTTCAGTATGCAGTGTTCACCCAACGGTGAGGTCTTCTGCCTGAGCTCTTTTGTGGATATGATGCTGTGGCCCGTAACAATGATTGCCCTGGTAAAAGGATGTTATATGAGTGGACAGATTTCTGCAGGCTGTATGGGGGGGGGGGGGGGGGAGGAGACTAATACAGCTCGGTCTAAAGCACAGACAGCACTGTGCCACGACAGCTGACTGTCATGGTGCCCGTTTAACAGAAAGGGAAGCAAATAGGGAGGAAGGGGAAGATTGCCGATGGAGGGAGGAGAGAGAGAGGGGGGGAGGAGAAGTGTTGAGAGATTAAGATGAGTCAGTGATTAGAAGTGAAAGATGGAGAGTTGGAAGTGAATGGGAGATAAATAGATCTGCTGTGGATATCAAGAGGCAGTAGGTAGCAGGAGATTAATAGAGAGAACTTCCCATGGCTCAAAGCTTAATCACCTCATTAGCAAATTAAGCCAGTTAAATATTAATTATCCTAAATGCTAGAGGACGTCAAGCAGGAGCCTGTCCAAAAAAATGTTTATTTCCCTCGCTCTTGTCACATTCAGATGGAAATGCTGGGCTTACTTGTTATGGGAAAAGGTCGTCGAGGGAGTAGTGATTGATGGTTTCTATCACACATTTCACTGGTACGATGTTGATGTGCACAGAGCCACGAGATGCTTTCAGGGGCGGAGGTCTGTGCTCTCTGTGCACAATTTCTAGTATAGCCTGTTATTCCTACTGTTCACCTTATTGTTTATTTATTTATGTTGTAAGAGATGAATGGTTGTAGACCATGAACTCAGCCAGGTATATTGGAATTAATAACAGCTCCCTTTGCTTCCCAACCACCATCTCATCGACTTCGTATTTTCTACATTTTTGTTTTTATTCTTTCATATTTTTAGAGCGCAATCAACTTCAACTCAAAAGAGGACAAAATGAGCGCAGCGTTCTGTAGGCCTATAGGCCGTCCGTTCTCAGTTCACCACAGATCTTCCCTCAGTTTCATTTTTTCCAGTAATCCACACTCCATATCCAATTCCTATTTTGATTTTTGATCATTGACTCTCACACGAACAAACCAATTCCTTGATCAATGACTACAGATCTGATTTCTCTTTTTCATTTATTCTTGATTAAACTGACATTTGAGCGGTTCTTTTGCAAAAACAGACATCTCCACGCATATAGCAGCATATCTACATAAAGGCTTTTTAACTGTTTGCCAGTTACATTTCTTTGAACAAGATAATATTTGAAATGTCTACTCTTGTTTGGGTTATGATTTGAAGGGTCTACAGGTAACCTGTAAACATTGAATGCAGTTGAAGTTCGTCCTACGTTATCCACGTGGTTGTTTTTTGTGTGACTCGTGTTATTCCGGATCTATTATGGACCTTTTACACTACAACTTAGCTCGGGATTTCGAGCACCAAAGCATCGGTCATATCGATCCGCCTCGGGGTTTGCAAGCTTCATTTTAGCCATGGCTTTTTCAGGAAAAACGCCACAAAAACACAGAAGTGTAATCCAGGCCTCAGGCCACTCTCTCCTAACAGAACCTCCCCAACCCCCCAGAAGTAGGCTGGCCCACCACAGATGAATCACAATAACACACTGTCAATTCACATTTACACGTGTGAAATATGGGTTACGCACGCTTTTGTACTTACGAGGCCCCAGAAGATGAGATTATCTGCGATTGGTCCCTGAATGCAGGTCAGACTGACAGGCTAAACCACTACATGCCGCCGTGGTGTTACAGGGTTCAGTAGGCCTATATCACAAGATATTTACTGGCCTGCAGCAACCGTGTGTGATAGCCCACGGCCATAAGCCTATTGCATGTGCTTCAGTTGGCATATTCAAATCTGCTAAATCCAGTATGACAGTTTCTGAGCAGTATGTAAAGCATCTCGCACAGGGACACAATCAGCGAAGAATGCAGTGCTTATGCCTGTGGGAGTGAGTAGCCCATTTCATTGAAGATTCAAAGAAAATAGTGCATTTTTGTGCATCGTGTGCATTTGTGATTCGTACCGAGGGCTCCTTGGCATACATCTGTCCGGGTGGCAACTTCATCTATAAATCGGGGATTGGAGCTTAATTCCTAAGTGAAAAACAAACAGGAAGTTCTAATCCTGCAATAAAAACATAGCCTATAGGGCTTGGGAAAATGTAGTTCCAGACACGACCATCTTGTTTCTACACAGGTGTATCTATTCATCTGATTGCATAGGATTCAATCAGACAAATAGATACACCTGTGTAGAAACAAGATGGTTGTGTCTGGGACTACATTTTCCCCAAGCCCTATTCATCTCTAACTCTTATCAACACACTCACAATTAGGGTTCGCAGCATAGGGCATAAGTTTATCATCTTGACAGAATTAAAGCAGTTTTTCTATGTGTGAAATGGTTGCTTTTATCTTCAGAACTGGCAGGTTGTAAACCTATCTACTCTTACATTCAGGCATCTAATTTGTAAATAGATGAATAGATACTTTACCTTGCCAACTGACACCACACAGCTCAGGTAACACTGGTGACAAATGCCACTGTCTGTCTGTCTGTAATGTACAGTCAAGCCGGAAAGTCTGCACACCCCTTCCCTTTTTCCACATTTTGATACGTTTCAGCCTTATAACAAAATTGATTAAATTATTATTTTTTCCCTCATAATCTGCAGTGACAAAGTGAAAAAATGTTTTTGGAAATAACGTTTCCGGACTATTTTTGAGGAGTTTAGAAACATCTCAAGCAGTATCAATGGAAACAAAATGCACCTCAGCTCACTTTTGGGTGTCATATCAAAGGGTGTGCACATTTCTGTAAATATGATATTTTACATTTAGATTTTTGATAAATTAGCACAAATGTCTAAAAACACTTTGTCAATATCGGCTATTTTGTGTCTGTAACGTAATTAAACATGGAGAAGGTGAAAGGGGTGTGCTGCTGTGGCAGTTTGTATGGCAAGTAGCCACATACTGCAGTAGCTGCCAAACACACGTCCTCTACCTGTCACCAGTATACCATGAATACTGTAATACAGGTTTTCCCCCCTTGGGAATGGTGAATGCGCAACTTGATGTGACCAATGTCCTTAATTGCCTATGAGCCTATTTTCTGAAAGCAATTACAGCTTCCTCTCAAATGTGCTACTTTCCGAATTCTTTAACGAACTCTGTAAATTCTGCAATGAGGTGAAAATCGTAGAAATATGTTGGGAACTGATTTATTGACTAGAACTAATCAGGAATCATTTACTGGTCACCTCGCTTTACATAAAGTGAAACAGCGCGAACGCTGTCAAAACAGTCTGTGGCTGCATATATATGCGGGCTGATCACACAGCTAGGCTAACAGAATATGCAGTTGTCTGGTTCAATCAGATTTGATGAAAAGCATGTGAAAAAGCCTTCCCCTTCTTGTGATGCTGAAACCCTGCCTTGTATGCCGGTTCACACGGTTGCTGCGTTCCCTATATGTAATCTAGGGTTAAAATCAGAAGATTGCAGTAGGAACGCCCCTAGGGATCCACGGTCTGATATTTCATCTCTGCTGCCTTTCTCTCCACTCAACAAGCTTTTCCAGTCTGTCAGCCTTACACCATGGCAACGGGTAGAATAGAGATGTTTGCAAAATAAAGGCCTTAGGAAACATAACGTAATGAAAAATACAGAACGCCCCTCGACTGAATGCAGGAACACGCTTGTACTTGCTTGTTCTTGCATGCTTGTAACTTCTGAAACTGTTATGGAAGATATTTTCACCCTGGGGCCTCCTGCTAACCTGTATGACCTCCGCAGACTCTCAGTGCTTTTCTCTGTAGTCTATTCAGAGAAGAGCAGAAGGGCACATATCAATACAGATTAATGTCTGGGTTATTTTAGATCGTCTAGCCTTGGGCAACCAAGTAATTACAGCTCTAGTTACCTCCGCCCCAGTGGCAGCGCAGGGCGAGAGGTAATGTTTTCGGTGGCTTGTGTGTTTGTGTGTTAGCAGGATTACGTAAAAACTACTGGACTGATTTTCATGAAACTCAGTGGAAGGCTGCAGCACGGTCCAGCTTGGAACCCATTACATTTTGTAGCGGATCTGAATCATGGGCCACCAGCCACCCAAACACTGCCAGCCATTCACCTCCATTCATTTTTTAGACTAGGATTACACAAAAACTACCAGACCGCTTTTCATGAAATTCAGTGGAGGGGTGTAGCATGGGCCAATTATAAACCCATTCAAATTTGGTGCGCGCAGCCACAAAATGCATTCAGAGGCGGAGGTCTGTGCTCGCTGAGCAACATTTCTAGTTTTTCTTTTGAGGATGTTGGCTTTTTGGTAGAATGAGGAGTCAAATCAGCTTTAGATATCAACTTAGATATCTTAGATAACTTTATTTATTTGCCGTTTAAGCAACCAATATTATCTTATGTTTATATGCATATCAAATACAATAATATATGTTTTATGAGAAACAAATCAGATAAGCACTGTATTAGGAAAAGTTGCTTCGCTCGGGAACTTTTTCATCTTCCGTCACAGCAGTGGGCTAAAGCAGATCATAGTAAGTAATCATTCAGTGTTTTTATTTACTTCGTAAGCCAGTAAGTGGTCATCTCAGTTGATCCCAGCTGGTTACTGGTTACACACATAGGCGCACAAAGGATGTTTAGTGGGTTGAATGTCAGATGGTTTGGTACGTTTACAACCAAGTACTGTGGGATTAGGTGTGTCTTACGTAACTGACCCGTCACTTGAACAACCAAGTGACCTAGATAAAGGTTAGCTTTTGTTGACATCTCGCTTTGCATGGCGAAGTAACCTAGGGTAAGGTTACATTTGTGTACTATCTTCCATTTTATTTTCCTGTTTTACACACATAGGTGCACAAAGGATGTTTAGTGGGTTGAATGTCAGATGGTTTGGTACGTTTACAACCAAGTACTGTGGGATTAGGTGTGTCTTACGTAACTGACCCGTCACTTAAACAACCAAGTGACCTAGATAAAGGTTAGCTTTTGTTGACATCTCGCTTTGCATGGCGAAGTAACCTAGGGTAAGGTTACATTTGTGTACTATCTTCCATTTTATTTTCCTGTTTTGGTTTATTTAATGTCTACGTTTATGTGAAGCACTCCGTGCATCTCTGTTGTAAAGCACTTTGACCTGCATTCATTACTAAAGTATTATTTTATCTTTCTTACACATACATTTGCATCCGACCAATGTCCCTGACCCTTTCAACACAGAGAGCAGAGGAAATTATAGCTGCGGTGCTGTGGGTTGGGGGCCGGGCGGAGTAAGAGGAAGGAGACAAATGCAAAATATGAGGGTCTAGGTGTACACATACACAAACCGTTAACTGCTACAGTTAGGAGATGGAGCAAGGTTTGAGGGTTCACATGGTCACAGCTCTTTTCTGTCCTGGCCACACAGTGAACTGCCCACTGACATCAGGATTGCTCATATTTCGCCATAGGCTCAAAACTCACCTCTGCAAGAAGTACTACCAGGATTGTCCCTCTTAAGCACCTTTTGTTTTTTAGTTATTTACTTTTGCACTTTACCATAAGCACTAGATTATACTCTGTCACTTGTTTAGAAAGGAGATGCACTTGTGAGTTCTGGTGAATAGTAGTCCACTAACTGTTAAATGTCTAATGTAATGCAAACACCCAAAGATAATGATTATTAGGTGTGTGTTGCTGAAAGTTGAAGATTGAGGGTGGATGTGATATTGGTTGAAATGCATGGTTCAGTCCAGCTACTATACATAAGCACACATTTTGTTTTACATCAAAACATTTTGGATTGGATTTTGAGACTGTGGCATCCCGGGGGCCTCACAGCCTAAAATGGCCGCTTGTGCCACAAAGTGTCCGCTAGCTGTGGGACTGCAGTTCCCAGAACCCCACAGGTTGTGGGTTAGAGAACTGAATGATTGTACCTGGGCTGATTTATCCACACCTGTCTCAGAACAATCAACCACGTCCCCGCTCCAAAAACTGGAAAACCCAGGCCAGAAGAACCCCGGGAGAAGAGGGGTGAGGCAGAAAGCATGCTGCCGTGTGTGGATTTTGATTGAGATCTTTCGTTTGTAACACTAAGTTAAGTTTATTAAAGAGACCTCTGGCAACTTGGTTCCCTTGTGCATTTGTGGTCTGCCCTGTCCCCTAGGTTGCCACAATACAAAGAAACTATGAGGAAGTGTGCAAGAGGTAGAAGAGGAAGATAACGAGGAGTGACAAATACATGACGGTGTGCACATGTATTTGCCCAGACCATAATTTAAACCTTTGTTTTAAAATATCTTTAAAAATCATGTCACAGCACTAGCATTGAGCAAGTATGCATTAGCATTTTTATTCTTATTATTTACTTTGCCTGAACCAGCCAATGTTGAGCACTCCCCCTGCTGTTGTTTCATATGCATTGTGTGGAGCAGGAAATTACTTCATGAAGGGGTGTTATTATTATAGACAACAGAAGACATAAGTTACAAAACTATATACAGAAATTAAGTCCAGTGTTCATTCCTCTGGGGGTTACGGGCACTAGCCCAGTGTCCACGCCTCTGGGAGGGGTAGGGCACTAGCTCAGTGTCCATGCCTCTGGGAGGGGTAGAGGGGCACTAGCCCAGTGTCCATGCCTCTGGGAGGGGTAGAAGGGCACTAGCCCAGTGCCCATGCCTCTGGGAGGGGTAGAGGTGCACTAGCCCAGTGTCCATGTCTCTGGGGGGGGTAGAGGTGCACTAGCCCAGTGTCCATGTCTCTGGGAGGGGTAGAGGGGCACTAGCCCAGTGTCCATGTCTCTGGGAGGGGTAGAGGGGCTCTAGCCCAGTGTCCATGTCTCTGGGGGGGGTAGAGGTGCACTAGCCCAGTGTCCATGTCTCTGGGAGGGGTAGAGGGGCACTAGCCCAGTGTCCATGTCTCTGGGAGGGGTAGAGGGGCACTAGCCCAGTGTCCATGTCTCTGGGAGGGGTAGAGGGGCACTAGCCCAGTGTCCATGTCTCTGAGAGGGGTTCTAAGTTGTCTTATGCTACATTCCCCTCCACTGAGTTTCATGAAAATCGTTCTAGTAGTTTTTGTGTAATCCTCAGATATTATTTTGTTTTACATGCATAGAAACATAAGATAATATTGGTTGCTTAAACAACAAATAAATAAAGTTGATATCTAAGGGGCCGTGTCCATAGACATTATAAAGAACTGTTAATTTTAAAGCGCCCTGCAGCGCTTCTATCAAACATGACGTAGTGGTGTCCAAATCGTCGCAACATTTTTAAAAACAGTGGCGGATAAAAATATATCTGATGCGAGAGAATATTGACATTTGTTGTACCTTAAAGGAGTAGTAAAGGGGAAATGCATGTTTAGGGAAGGAGCTGGTCCAAGTATGGCAAATGTTGTTTTCTTTTAATTTGTGTATCCGCCCAGTGATTCCGATCCGCACCAAAATTGAATGTCTTCTAACTTGGCTCATGCTACACACCTCCACCGAGTTTCATGAAAATCGCTCTACATTTACTAACGTGAGACTTGTGCACTGTTTTTGATGTTGGCCTCTTAACTTACTGTAGCTGTGACATTGCCGGTATAGGTAAGGCAAATAAAATATAGTGTTTGACAATAGTTGAAGTACATGAGTCTGTTGAAGTACCAACGCCTTAGCGAGGCTCAAAGGGAGAGGCAAAAACAGTCACCACACAATTCAGCCTCATTATGAGTTCAAGGTCATGTGGGCCTCTTCTGCATGACTAGTGCCCCATCTGCCAGAATAAACTATTCATTTGGGACCAATTAAGGGATTAAAAACAAGCTTAGTGGTGTGTGTGTGTGTGTGTGTGTGTGTGTGTGTGTGTGTGTGTGTGTCTGTGTGTGTGTGTGTGTGAGAAGAAACTTTCCACTTAGCCACAGGAGGGCAGAGTGGTGAACAGCATATATTGTAGTGGGAGGCACTGCTTTCTTCCCAGTGGGCTTGAGAATGATGAAGGCATTACGGAAGCTAGCCAGCCGACATGAGCAGGTTTAGCACATAGAGGTCAAGGGGCCAGCGGCTCTGTGAAGGATTTATTATATTTTAGCGTTGCTTTGTGTGTCCAGTAGAGTGAGGAGTGTGGCCACTGCTCACTGGGTCTCAAAGCTCGTGTGCAGTAGACAAACTCAACCTTTCCCCTTTAACTTCTCAAACTACACAACTTTGTTCTGTGTCAGGACGTTCATGAATGGGTCCGAGGCCTATATACGGTAAAAGATAATCACAGATAAAATGTGATATGCTTCTCCAAGACCTTTTTTTTCTCATTGAGGTGTCAGATTGACCAGTCATGGCAAGCCTACCCTAATGAAAAGTGCTTCATAGGGGAAATGAAATTATTAGCTATTATTTATTAATTCTTGCATAATCAATAGTAAACATTGCATTATGAATGAGTGCTACCTATTGTGAGCAGGTGCGTTCTCATCCTGTCACATAGCCTATATGAATAATTGAACGTCACGAACAAGGGGGACTCTAATTACCTTGCCGATGATTCGGCACAAACTCCAGCACTGCGGGAACGTCCATTTCACATTCAGGTGTGCCGTTTCTTGTACAAGGCTGTTGTGCTTGTGTGACTATGACCAACACATGCCTGTCGTGTCCTCAAGCGCAGTTTGCTTGGACCAAGAGGTCGTTGCCCTAGTGACCGAAGGTTCCATTGGAAGGGTCTATAGAATTGACCTTTAGAAGAATAGAAAACCTTTAGAGAAGAATAGAATAAACTTAAATTCATATAATTATTTTATCAATGCACTTGTTTTCTGCTCCTTCTGTTCTCGGTCCCACTCCCAGATTCCTGAGTGGATCCAGTTATAATGAATATAATTCAAATAATTTTTATAAATATGAGCATTCTGATTTGTAATTTGTCACTGGATGTTATAGAAGCTATGTAAAATGCAGTTACCTGGTGGTGCTATGTCAGTTATTGAATTTATGTGCAGTAATTGAACATTTGAAATACTCCTCTTTTGAAATTATATGGGGGTTACATCATAACCCTAGTTCTATGATTATTGGCTTAATCAATCGTAGCTAGCTACATTGACAAAAACAAACACGCACCTGCAACCAATTAGAAAAGGTGCACCCCTATAAAAGGGAAATGAGACCATTCATCTGCTCCTAGCTGAAACTTTCAGCCACAAGACTGGGGTTCAGCAAAGTAGGGTTATGATGTGTAAGCATCATTCTATTTTGTGGAGCTCCGTCCCACAGGGCAAGCTCTTTATTGGCATAAGCGCAGCTACACGACCGCACCACACAGCGCAGCTACACGACGGCACCACACACTCTTGCTGAGCCCGTTATCAAAAACCGGCCAGCCAGGTCGCAGGTCAGAGCTCTAATGACCATACCGAAGGTTGCCACAACCCAAGCACTGGCCCTTACCTGCTGCACTCAGCTAACTGAGGGCAAGGAAAGGCATGTAACAAGAGAGCTGGACCAGGAGCGGTTACGCACTGTAACATAACGTGTCCGAGCCTCACCTAGACCCAAAAAGGGATAAGGTGCAAAAATAGATAAGGTGCGTTGTGTCGGTCCGGTGCCTGTTCAATCACTGATAAGCCCTCCGACCGCAGCCTAGCCAACATACCACCGCGCCCAGTGCTGGTCCAGCTCTATCACAATCACTGATAGGCCCTCGGACCGCACCCTGGCCAACAACGGTAGGATTAAGCCCGCCGGCGGGAAAGCATACAGGACTCAAGCAACACCATCTCCAGTTCCAGTAGGTTGATGCTAAATAAAATGGAGGATAGATTTCATATCCACCCAAAATACTAGGCTTATGTATGAAATGAAAAAGACTAAAACTAATGACATTTTCTCTATAATTTTTGTTTATTTTAGTTAGTTTTGTAAACACACAATACAGTTTTAGTTAGTTATCGTTTTTTTGTAAAGTCTAGTTTTTATTTTTATTTCAGTTAACTAAAATGTTTTTTCACACCTAGTTTTCGTTTTTTAGTTAGTTTTCGTTAACTATAATAACCTTGGCCGGGGCGCCCCGAGAGACGCTGGCGGCTCCGCAGTGATTGGCTGGCTAGTCATCACAGACAGGCAGCCCTGCAGTCACACATACGGTGGCCTTCCAGTGAGGTAGTCCATGATCCAGGCCACCATGTTGTGGTCTACCTACATGGCTGTGAGCTTTTGAGCTTTTTTGGAAAAGTCAAAGAACATTACTCTCACTGTGCTTCCTAACCTCTCCAGGTGGATGACCAGACTGACTTATGACCTAGGAGTAAAATAGGATGTGATCTCACATGTTCAGGATGGCGACACCAGGCTATGCTTAACACCATAAGGATAAGGGTGGACAATGTTACATAGAATGGTGCTTTCACAAATACAACTTTGCGGTGGCTGGCCCAAAGCTCTGGAACAGCCTCCCTCCACACATTAGACACACACAGAACCTAGGGCTCTTTAAGTCTCAGCTTAAAACGCACTTGTTTTCACTGGCTTTTGAGGCCTGATAGACTACATCCCTTGTCCTGTTTTGTGTCCTGTCCTTTTATTGTTCTGTGATTATGTGCACTTTATTCTGTTTTTTGTTTTAGTTTATTTTATATATTGTACAGCACTTTGGTGCAACTTCGGTTGATTTTAAACGTGCTTTATAAATAAAGTTGACCTTGACCTTGACTGCAGCAACAGTCCTGATGAAGTTACTTCTGGCAAGCTGTGGGACATGGTTTGCCGTCTAGTTTGCTCTGATCAGCGCCCTGGAGGTCATGTGCCCCCGAAGGCTCTGGCCTGCTGAGGATTACACTCTGACATGACACACCCCCCAAGCTACATCGGCCACATAGGAACTCACACTGTGAGTGTGAATATATTTTTTTTATACATATATATATATATATATACACACACAGCTGGATTAGAGCAGAACAAACAAACGAAACTTGATCAGTTTCAGAATCTAGTTACCCAGTTAGCCAGCTTTGTGAAATACCCCCCAGGAAAAGGTTTAAGGTTCATTACTGTGCGACAATTATCAACTTCACCCGTCTTATTCTTCAAACATAAACAGCATGGGGTATGTAATTAAGACTACATGATAGTGCAGCGAAGATGCTCTGTTGGTTGCACTGAAAAGTGAGTAAATATACATTTGGTTATTGTATAATAGGTTATGCTCACTTCTCAAATGTGACTTCCTGTTCTATGTGGCCAACATCCTTATAAGATCATTTTTCTCAGTGAAATACCCACCTGGTTGATTGTAATTTATAAAGGGCAGCTGGTGTTGGCGTGCCTGAGTGAACATGGGTTGTGAAACGCAGCGTTTTATAAATCGGAGATTTTTTGTGCGTATATTTTCGTACTTACTTAGCTAAGCAAACCTAATTACGTGGATTCTACGCAACGTTTATAAATGAGGCCCCTGGTCTTCACACAAAAAACCTCCACCCTGGTTGTAAAATGCAGCAAATCAGGAACTGGATGTTGGATGTGCTGAGAGTCAAGTTGAAATAGAAGTGACCGATGAATGACCCCCAAGCTGTAAGAATCAGCAGAGAAAAGAAAAAGTTACCTAGCAAAACCAGGGTCAGCACCATGGTGGACAGGACAACAGTGACCTCACATGGTGCTTTTCCTTTATTGCACGATGCAGTTCGCCTTCACTACAATCAACGCCTAGTGGGGCCTCATTTATAAACGTTGCGTAGAATCCACGTAACCAAGTTTGCTTAAGTACGAAAATATACGCACAAAATAAATATACTGAATAAATACACTTCAACGCCGAATGCAACATTTGTTTGGTGTGGTATAGGCCTTATTATAGTTGTAGGCCATCGACATACGGAATCATTACTATGATAAGCCTATAGGCTCGTGTCGTGTTGTTATCAACGCAATGTGGCTTTTATTCATAGGCTACAGCCCGTGATGCTTCACGGGATAGCCTATAAATTAATAGGCCTACAACATAACATTATATTATGACACAAATGGGTCAATTCACAGACACATCCAAAGCAATGCCGACATTATTTAATGATAAGGCTACGGTGGCGATTGATTCCGTTTAAACTGTGTGACACATTGGAGGGTTTCTTGCAGCGACCGATGTATTTATTATTCAATATGTCATGCGTTTCACAGACTTTCCCGAGTTTCATCCCTCTGCCATCCGAGTCGCGTTTTCCCCTTTCTCCAGAAACGTGCTTATCGTAGTTACGGGAGGGTCGGAGTGTGCGTAGAGTTGCGCACACCTTCCGCCAACTTATCGTTAAGCTTGTTTTTTATAAATACGGAAAGTTGCGTAGAAAGTTGCTCAGCATGGGTTAGGCACGCTTTTGCACTTACGCAACGTTTCTAAATGAGGCCCCTGACTAGTGTTTTTACGCTCAGCAAGGGGCGTGACATGTTTTTGGAAACGTTACTGCAACAATTTTGGAGCAATTCAACTTGACAGACATAAAATGTCACTCAATCATTTATTTCAACACATGTTGAAATAACAGAAAACTGTTGCTCTTAATATTTGCAATAGATGGCATTGTAGCCGACTTATACAAAAATTACAAAGGCAGCAGGCCACATTAAAACAAACAGTTCCCCATCTCCGTTGCCACATTCAAGGCAGACGTTTGCATCAGCAAAACCAGAGTTCATCGATGATTATAGTGATGATGCTGAGGGTGATGAAGGGATCTTCATCTGGAACTCCAGAGATGCTACTTATGCAGCTTGTTTTTCTTCAGGAGTGCGTCTCTCAGAGCAATCTGGATGGGGAGACAGCACCAACATGGCAAATGTAACCTACTACAGAATTTGTTTGACAAAAAACTCAGTTTTTATATGTTAAAACTCCAATGCAGGGTTGAAACATCAAATCATACAGAAAAAGAGGAAAGACTGATATATAGTGTATATTGCAAAATGATATTGCTTTTCACGCCTTCTTCTGGCTTGGTTTACCTGCTTGTCCCTGAAGGAGCGCTTGCCCTTGGTCCTGACGCCCTCACTGTGCCGCATCATCATGAAGTTCTTCTTCCTCCGCTTCTCCTTGTTGCTGGTGCTGGCAAACGGGTTCAGCTTGGTCCTCTTCTTCACAAATTCCTTCCTCTCCGACCTGCCGGCCTGAGGAAGACGAGATGAAAAAAACAGGCATTTAACCAACACGAACGAAGAGGTCAGTCAGAGTTAGGGCTGTCAACTAAGCTCAGAAATTATTTTTTAAAATATCTAAAACTTCAATGTATTCGATTCTTGGCATTATTATATTTTGTATGGAAAATGAGGCATATAATGCATGTAATGTCAGAACTGGTCAGTACTGTTATATCCACAAGAGGGCGCTTGCCGTCAAGAACAAGCTCATGCCACAGGAGATTTAAAATCCCCCAAATCAGGTTGCATCACGCACATAAGGAGAATCTTAACAGATGTTCTTCTCATGAATCTCAAACATGCTCACACTACAAGGTTTGAAAATAACGGCTCATCACACACTATAAGATATTATTGTGCCTGAAGGAGCAACGAACCCCTGGTCTTACCATCTCGCTTGTAAAGTAGAGACGCAATAATCTAAATATCAAACATGTTCGATATTATCGGGGCCGCCCGATCGGGAGGTATAAGATTGGATCTGTAAACCCCTCACATTACAAGATCAGTACCGACCAACGTTCCAGACCAGATTTCTCCTCCGTTTGTCGGGAGGGGTGAATCGGGGATAAATCAGCCCAAAAATCCTGTAGTGTGAGCCTGGCATTAGGCTACAAAAGGTGATGTGAACTAATATGTATTTCATGTCTGACAACACTGAAGAAGGCTGCTTATCAGCAGCATATGTGACATAGTGCAAACTGCAAACAGGGTTATAACTTCATGTTTGGCAGGTTGGGTGCGGGTCTCTACATTTTAGAAGATAATGACGTCGGGTGGGTGGCGGGTGGATGATTGATGAGTGCACGCGGATTCGGGTGCGCTCAAACTCCGTCCGCGCATCTCTAACAGACACGCGCACTCAACATAAGGTAGGTTACACAGCAGTGTATCAAAGCCCACCATCGCTCGCTGCTTTGGTCCAATAAAGAATTGTCATTTTAAACTGATTAAGCGGTAGCCCACTAATTTAATCTATATTTTTACAATTTATTTTTTTCACATTCAACGGATAGTCAAAGTTGGAATATTTGTTTGACAGCCCTAGTCGGAGTACAGAGAGCACCCTCCGTGAGCGACGGGTTGTACCATTGCAGTCGCCAGCCGGGTTTCCTTGTCTTCCTTGGGTTTCTTGTGCAGTTTCTCGATGTTTCTCAGGGTCAGCACCTCCCCTCTGAAAGATTTTACACATTGCGAAAAATACTCGTACAATTGACTAAGGTCACGTCACAACAAGGTCCTTATGGATAAAATACCGTGGGACAACAACAGATATCTAAACAGGGAGCTGACCTGACTGTATAACTAGACTCACCTGCCCTCGCTCTCGTCTTCTAAGTCCACGTTCGTCCTCTTCTTGCCCTTGCCAGGTGCGCCATGGACCTCCTTGGCCATCTGGGCGAGGCGGATCTTCTTGAAGTCGTCCTGGGTGAGGAGTCGACTGGCGCTGACCGCCTTGGCTTTGGCCTTCCTCTCCTCCACAGGCATGCTCTGGAGCTTCTCCGCCTGAAAGGCAAGGTTATTATAGTTAACAAAAACAAAAAAACTAAAACTAGATGTGAAAAAACATTTTAGTTCACTGAAATAATAAAAAAACAAAAAACAACATGTTTTTACAAAAAAACATAACTAACTAAAACTGTATTCTAAAATTATAGAGAACATGTCATTGGTTTTAGTATTTTTCATTTCATACATAAGCCTAGTGTTTCAGGTGGATTTGAAACCTATCCTCAATTTTTGCTTTAGTCATTTTTTAGCAGAAGTAACCGGACATGCGTCAGATGGTTTGTTTGAAACGGAGTGAAACAACGTGAGTGCGAGAGATGAGGATAGTCTCACGAGGCTAGCGCAGAAGGAAAAAAAATTAAACTAATAAAAACTAAACTAAACTAGCAAACCTGCTTTAAAAATGAATTAAAACTTAACTAATATTGAAAATAAAAAGTTAAATCGATATAAAAATAAAAACTGATGAAAAAGGCAAAACTATTATAACCTTGCTGAGAGGACACACGGAAGCGCAAACACACGCACGACCAATCAGAGTAAGTTATACAGAATGGCACCGGTTAGGATGCTCTGATTGGCTTGTTTATGACACGCCAACCAATCAGAAAGCTTGTTCTCACCATTTCTCCTGTGTCTTCATCAGATGAATGATGCACATCCACCCACTCTCCGTCTTCCTCGTCGTCACTTATACTGGCATTCTCCCAGCCATCTGTTCAGTCAGGACACAAGACAAGGACAACAACTCAATTGCACACCATGCTTGAAATAACATTTCAAAACAGGTGAGTGCGAGTATTGAACGATTACTAGGGAATCACCGTCCCTCTCCACGTGCACCGTCCCTCTCCACGTGCACCGTCCCTCTACACGTGCACCGTCCCTCTACACGTGCACCGTCCCTCTACAAGTGCACCGTCCCTCTACACGTGCACCGTCCCTCTACACGTGCACCGTCCCTCTACACGTGCACCGTCCCTCTACACGTGCACCGTCCCTCTACACGTGCACCGTCCCTCTATACGTGCACCGTCCCTCTACACGTGCACCGTCCCTCTACAAGTGCACCGTCCCTCTACACGTGCACCGTCCCTCTACACGTGCACCGTCCCTCTACACGTGCACCGTCCCTCTACACGTGCACCGTCCCTCTACACGTGCACCGTCCCTCT
Organism: Borostomias antarcticus; assembly: GCF_949987555.1. Lineage (NCBI taxonomy): Eukaryota > Metazoa > Chordata > Actinopteri > Stomiiformes > Stomiidae > Borostomias > Borostomias antarcticus. The sequence continues at coordinate 28,769,449 of NC_140241.1, read as the reverse complement.
ACACGTGCACCGTCCCTCTATACGTGCACCGTCCCTCTACACGTGCACCGTCCCTCTACACATGCACCGTCATCCGACAGTACTGTCGCAGTCCTCACCCTGGTCGTCTTCTGCCTCCTCGTCCACCTCCTCCTCCAGGACCTCGGCTCCAGGGATGTAGTCCTTGGCCTGCAGCTCCCCGTAGTCCTGGATCCTGGCCTCGGAGGACGACTCCGTGGGACGCCCCTGGACACGAGACGGTGGATTAAGCACGAGTTCACCGTTGATTCATGTGCATGGGAGATAGATCTTGGTCTTTGTTTACCACTTCCCTACATTGAGTGAATGTGTTGTTTACCACTTCCCTGCATTGAGTGAATGTGTTGTTTACCACTTCCCTACATTGAGTGAATGTGTGTGTGTGTGTGTGTGTGTGTGTGTGTGTGTGTGCGCGTGTGTGTGCGTGTGTGTGTGTGGTGTGTGTGCGCACGCACACACGGTCACCTCACCCTGTCTCTCTTATGTAGCATCTGTGGGTTCAGGCTCCTGAACAGCTGGATCAGTCCTCTGGCAGACATCATCACATCTAACAGCAAGACAGAAAAGAATAATAAGAATAATCCGACCATCCAAACAACCATGTGTAGTTTATTCACAGAGACCCGACAACAGTTTTCCTATCTTGACAGTAAGAAACACATGTGGTTGTCCGACTCCGTACTCTTGTCTTTGTGGGTCTTGTACTGGGCCAGGTCCTGCAGAAGGTCCTCCGTTATGGACAGAGGACAGCGGGCCGCCACCTCCTTGATGGCATTGAGACTGCGGATGGAACATGACTGATTTATTGACTGATTCAATTTCATTGAAGCATCATGCATCTTTCAGACACCAAGCCCCCCAGTGGCGTTTTCTCCTATAAGGGTAAGCCTGGCATACCCCTAAAATCAGATATTCGTGCCTTTGTTTCAAGACTATTTTTGGCTTATCTGTGTCTTGTATTCTGCCATATCTCCTCATTCTCCTCTTTGTTTTGTCAGTGCTCTGTCACCCCCTACAGGCCTCATGAAAATAAACAGTCCACGTTGACAGTGGTCTAACTAGCTCGTCGTCCACTAACATTGTGGCCAGCTTAAAGACTTTTGGCTTACGGAGGTCAAGCCAAAGCAACCAATTACATTAGCCTACACACACACGCACACGCACACACACACACACACACACACGCACACGCACACACACACACAGCAACATCCTCACAGGTATAACCCCCAGCCTAGGCCGTGTTAAATAGTATTACCAGCTAGGAATGAACTACTTACCCAACTGTCATCACCTCCCCTGAGTTTCTGTCCGTCACAAAGTTGTTGGCGATGGTCATGATCACTGGCTCTATGATCTGTGGAGGTGGGAGCAAACGAGCATCTCCGATGATGATGATGATGATGACTAAAGGCCGTTTCAGACGAGGAGCGATATCCGTGCATTGTAATTCATTTTCAATGAGAAAGGCGAGCGGACAATTTGGGAGCCGCGGACAATCTGGGGCGGAGCGGCAAGCGGGCGCGACCCCGTGAAATTGTCGCGCGCGTGCTCGTTTCGTGCACACGCCCGTCCGCGACAAGAGCTGAATTGTAGTCAGCTTTCCCCGCTGCGCGCAGGACGCGTGTGTCCCCCGCTGATCCGAGCGAGAACGCAGGCGGAATATCGCTCCCCGTCTGAAACGGCCTTAATGCCTAGCGTTGAGGAATCTCAACTGTCGATTCATCCAATCTGATTGATGAAAACAACCGTTTAGCGGCCGAAAATAGATTTTGAGAAACTGCATTCTCGGTGCCCCGATCACCGTCATTACATGGATATACTGGCTCGCGCTGGATTTTAAATTTCTTCTACAGGCCTCCGAACTACACCAAAGTGATCTCGGTGAGTCAAACTTCTTATAATATGTCGTAAATAAGGTCCAGGTTGTCAAAAACGAGCATTGCCCTTTAAGTCTTAGCCGAACCGAGCTGTCCTTTCCTGGCGTGGCTTACCTCAGGGGGAACGAGCTGGTGGGAGGCCTGGGCGGCACACAGGAGGACCTTGGTCACCTCTGAAAGGGAGAGAGACATCTGGAATAAACTCCCTCTCATCCTCATCCGGTATGACTAGGTGTCCGCGCCATCGGGAGTCTTACCTCGCTGGTGGGGCTGAATGAAGCGCTGGACGAATGGGTAGAAGTTGAAGAGGAAGAGCTGTAGGATGGGAGATTGGAACATTGTCAGTATGCGATGCGCGATCTCCACGGCGTTTCGAGGCAATATTGGATTGGAGCAACGCTCTCGCTCACCTCGTGAATCCCAACGAGTCGGGATATGAGGTTCATCAACATGATCTTCACCTCGAAGCGTTCTTTGGAGTCCTCCAACTGCTTTAGAAGCTTCTCGGAGAAATCTGTGTTCGTCATCGGGAAAGCCGGAACAGATTTGATTTAGGTCAAGACTTTGTTGTGTGATCATGCAGGTGTCATGGGTATCATGGAAGCTGCCCTTACCCTGAGGATCATGGATCAAGTGGATGGCAGAGAAATTGAACACCTCAACCTTCTTCTTCTTCTTGTGTGTCTGTATTGACAACATAGTTTCATGAACAACGAGCTCTAATATTAAAGACTCAACAAGCAGAGAAAACACAGATGTCTGTAATACATGATTGCCAACATACCTTGAGGACTTTCATGGCCTTCTCCATCTTCCTCTTGCTCTTGTGGTTTTTCTTGCCCGTGGAGTACCTCACCATCAGGTCTCTAGCAGTCGGACCGTCATCCTGAAAATAAACTGGGCTTAGAACTGACGGCAGTGTTCTTGAAAGACGATGCATAGTTAAAAAAACGTCCGTCCCATCTGTCCACAAGAACAAGCTCGCTCCGCCGCTTCTAGGTGCTTCTAGAACAAAAGCCACGCTCACCTCAGATTCTGAGCCACTGTCGTTCTTCTCGTCGTCATCTTTACCGAGGAAGAACTTCAGGCCTGCTACGAGGATCTGTATGGTGGGGAGAACGTGGGAGAGGGATTCATTTGGTGCCTATGTATGCTTACTACTGACTCGGCAGAATAGGCGGCAGTGATGGTGAGGAATAACTGTCCTACCTTTGCGACTTTGGAGAAACATGCTGTTGTGATGACATTAACGGTTTTGGCGTCGTTCCTGTGAGGGATAACATGAGCACAGTTATAGCGCACATAGCAAAAAAACTAGGGCCATATGGTTTCCTCGACGTGGATGACAATGATGGAATCCAGACATAAAACTGATTTAGACATACATATGGAAAGGCACAGAATCAAGAGATTCCGGGGACAGTGTTAAAAAGCTCACCAGATGTTCCTCTTGTACAGCTCTACCATCACATCCAGGGAGATCTTTGCTGCGATAGGATTACTGTCTCTCAGCATGGTGTACATGAAGTTCTGTAACATCTGTAACATGCGCACACAAACAATTTATGAATACAGGGTAGCAAAATGTATATCCATATTTATAGCATGTACATAACACGTTCACATCTGCACCTCATCTTTAGCTTTATATTATCTATTGTATTTCTTGCGTAATTGGTAAATTGTGTATTGTAATTATCTGTAACTTTTGAGCAACATTTCACCGTGACTGTACACTGTATGTTTGCATGTTAATTTTATTGATTTATTTATTAAACCTTTATTTAACCAGGTGACCTCATTGAGATATGGAATCTCTTTTCCAAGAAGGATCTGGCCAAGAGGGCAGCACAAGGACACAGGCATACGTTCAATACACAGAAGACAGACATAATACAAACGCATGTGACAAATAAAAATGTGAATCTGCGAGATGATTGGTGCACATCTAAAGAGAATGCACTCACTGTGTTCATTTTGTTGTTCTTGTGCTTGGCATTGATGTTTTTGATGTCGGCCACAATGTGTGTATACAGCGTCTGGGGATAGATGAGGATGAGCAGACAGACTGGTACACCGAGGTAGAGGAATAGCAATCAAATCAATCAATCAAAGCTTTATTTATATAGCGCATTTCATACCCAGAGGCAACACAATGCGCTTTACAGAGAACAAGGGAGGTGGGCATACGACCCACCCCTACATATTCCAGAGGGAAGCAAAAAAACAGTAATCACCCGGGGGCCAGATAAGTGAGCTGTAAAAATTCTTCCCTGACAGCAGTGGGTAAAGAGTACAGGAAGACGGACACTGCCAGTCCGGGCTCACCTTCCTGAGGAGCTTGTCGTGACATCGTAGCAGTTCAAAGAACAGCTCCAGAAGATCTGAGGGGTTGATCAGATTTTTGTTCCTCAGGAGAATCAGGGCTTTGCAAAAGGTCTGTGAGAGAGAGAGAGAGAATGAGAGAGAGAGAGAGAGAAAACGTTAACTTTAACAATGTCAATGATCACTTTATGAATAAGGCCCAGCTGGCTAAACAACGTTTCCCAGTTTACTCCTCACCACTAGGGAGAGTCATTATGTGGAGAGTGTGTGTTGTATATTGTTGTGTATTGTATTGTTTTGAGTTTTGCGTTGTGTTTTGTCTTGTGGATATCTGTACATTGCATGGTTTGAAATAAACAACTACTACTACTACTACTTCTACTACTACTAGGGCTGTCAACTGAGCTCAGAAATGATATTCGACTTTCTCTCAAATATTTTATGAAAATATTATATATTAGATTATTGGGTATTATATAATTTTGCATAGAAAATGACGCATACGAAGGAACCACTTCTAGTCACAAGAGGGCGCTCGCACTTATTGTCATGAACAAGCACCAAATGAGCAGGTTAGCACCTTGCATGGCAGCTACCGCCATTGGTGTGTGAATGTGTGTGTGAATGGGTGAATGAGAGGCCATTGTAAAGCGCTTTGAGTGCTGCTAAGGTGGAAAAGCACTATACTAGGAGATTGAATACTAGGGTAATATGTTTTGGCATGATTAGAAGATGGGCGGGACCTGGGAGGCTGTGTGACATGCTTTACGGTAGCCTACTAGTGGAATCTGCACCCCCCCCCCCCCCCTAAGTCGACGACTAGTCGAAGTTCCGAGTATTTATTTGTCAGCCCTACTCACCATGCGCAAGTCCGACTCAAGGACTGTGTGATGACTCAGAAGCAGCTCGGTCAACTCCTGTGGGAAGGTGGAAAGATGCTGGAGATAGCAGTGTCCCACCTGAGAGACAAACGCATCCATTATAATAAGCCTACAGGGAGAATGGCACACAGGACAGGGTAGGGAAGGTAATGTGTGTCATTGAACAATCCAAGCTGATATTAAGCATAGCTTACTTCATATTGCATTTATGGAAACAACGGAAATGATCCCAGCGCAACCTGGATGTTTCAAACACCATCATGCACTCGACTGAGAACGACCACGGCATTCACTGTCACATTTCAACCAGATTCGTAAATGGTAAATGGACTGCACTTATATAGCGCTTTTATCCAAAGCGCTTTACAATGGCCTTTCATTCACCCATTCACACACACATTCACACACCAATGGTGGCAGCTGTCATGCAAGGTGCTAACCTGCTCATTGGGAGCAATTTGGGGTTCAGTGTTTTGCCCAAGGACACTTCGACATGTGGACAGGAGGAGGCGGGATTCGAACCGCCGACCCTACAATCATTGGACGACCCACTCTACCAACTGAGCCACAGCCGCCCCTTATTCGTCCTACCAACCTGCGCCAGGAACATAACCAGGTCTGCCAGCTCTTTGTTGGGCTTGTCAGGCTGTAGCTTGAAGATCTGTACATTTGACTGATAATGTCGATATTGTTGCAGAAACTGCAGAAAAGAGAACAATATAAACAATGTCAACGTGTCGAGAATGATTATAATTCATATCTCATTTTTCAACGGTGGATAAACAATCAATCAATCAATAACCTTTATTTAAACTGGAAGGACACTGAGGTTGCCCTCATTTACAGTGACGACGAGTAAAAGAGATAAAATAGTACAAAGATAAAACATGAATAAAACACAGGTAAGGCAATAATAACACTAAAAGCACAACATGAAAATAGAGTAAAATAAGTTAAAATAAATATGAACAGAACAAGAAATACAGCTAAAAACAATTACAATAAACACAATTAATAGTTTGACTGTACTGTAGCCGTTGGGTGTTTCCACTCTCTAAGTTTGTTTACAGTAGAGACAGTTTACGTTCACATAGCTAACACACAACAGCTACTCTGGGTCGTAAGCTAGCGGCCTATTTAGGAGAGGAGCTCATATTTACTTATTATTTATTTGTTGTCTGGCATGAGCGAGCATGCGACAACAGGACTGGAAATGCTAGGTCGTAAGCTAAGCTAAGCTAAGCTATATAGCTATAAACTAAGCAAAGCTAAGCTAACGTTAGCCCTGGCCCACTCACCTCTTCCGTGTAGGACTGAGGGTCTCTCTTGATCAGGTTCTGCAACTGTGGCAGATTGTTGGGTAGTTTGTTGTTGTGTCGACCCGACATGATTGCAGATATCTAATGTACCTTAACTTCCGTGAAAAAACGATGTTATATTTCCTCACAACACCAGCGTGGCTTAGGAGTAGGTCGCCATGTCTTTCTGACGTCATCTACGGGAAGTCTGGTGGGACAAATCAAAGGAAAGCGTTGCTAGAGATTTTTTTTTTCTTTTTCTTTAAAAAAAAGTTATATTTAAGTTATTTATTCAATTTCTGTATCAGCATACAAAGAAGTAAGCATACAGTTGATCATACAGTACAACAGAAAAAAGAAACAACATTAAATTTGGAGCACAGATTAAAGGTTTTCACAGCTTTGTTACATCAAGTAGATCACGTTCTAGTAGAGGATTCTACATCCTTATTGAAAACACAGAAGGAGAGTTTGCTATTCAACACTTTACACTTATGGATATAGAACTTGAAAAATTTCACTTTCCAAATCTCTCCTATAATTCGTGAACCCAAACAACACATTTTCCAAGCAGAGTACAAAAACATCATAGATATGGTTCACAATAAACAACAGATGTCTTGCCAGAGACTCCGAGAAGTCCAAAACAAATGAAAGATAGTCTCTGGCTGATGTTACAAAAAGTACAAGAAACACCCAAATCCTTAATAAACCTTGTTAAAAAAGACTTGACCGGATAATAGTTTCTAGAGTTACTTTTCTTTTCGGTATTGCTGCCGGCTAATCACTGTGCATAAATGAGCTGCCCACAAATTACCCACTTTTGATAGGAAGTCCATCAGGACAATACCCAATATTTATAATCTAAACGCAATATGTGAAGATAGTTTTAGGTTAATAGTGTGTAATCTGTAGGTTAAACAGCCTTGAAAATAAAAACACTGTTTCTTTAGATCAAGGAGGAGTTGAGAGCCGGTGCACTCAATTAACTTGATTGATGTCTCTATAAAACAGCTGCACAATTCTCATGGTCATAATTGCGTTTTTCAGGTGACTGTAAAGCTTTTTATTTCTTTGTTTAATGAGAGGATATTTGGCTACTCAGTTTCATATTGACCATGGTTCATTGCTCAGTATTGGAACGCAGTCTATGTCTCCCTCTACTGGCGGTCCAGTGTTACTGCAACCCTCGAGCTGTTACTCATCATGGCCCAGTATTTCAAAACATTTCATCTGGATCCAGATTTTGTAATCCCTTTTTTTGCTATCCCAGATCAAATTGATCTGAATTGAACTGAATTGTAGGCTTTGTCCTGGTTCTTCAAATAATTTCCAGATAAGATCATTCTGATCCAGATACCACAAGATCAGGATTACAGAATCTAGATTTGAAGTCGGCCTCTTTGGATAGGCCTTCATTGGTCAAAGTAATACAACATTTCATTGACACAGACGTGAAAATGTTGGGAAATGATCAGCATATTATTCATATTAATTTAGCTGCATTAGTACACAATTGGCCAGAATTGCATTATTTGTGGCTGGTCATACCCATCTGTTTGGTCTAACTGTTCTACTCTCCAAAGGCAAAAGACCTTAACTTCATTTTTGGTTGAAAATGTGGATAAATAGAGTCTACCCAGCTCCCCAGATGTGGTGGAGCCGTACATCTCCACCCTGACCACCCATGCCCCCCCTGGAGAACTCGGACTGCTCCTTCATGAGGGACAAAGAGGCCGTCTTTGACATCTGCAAGCGTAACCTCACCATGGAGGGCCCATCCTACAACAACCTGAATCGCTTCATCTCCCAGAGCGTCTCCATCACCGCCTCCCTGCGCTTCGACAGACCCCTCAACGTGGACCTGACGGTTCCAGACCAACCTCATACCCACATCCACTTCCCCCTGGTCACCTACGCGCCCGTCATCTTACGGGCGTACCATGAGCAGCTGTCTGTCCCGGCGATCACTAAAGTCTGCTGTGATTTTATTTTATACTGTATGTGCCTATATCTATGCTCTCATTTTGTAGGGGCTTCTTACTGTTGATGCTTGTCATTTTGTATTTTTTTTAGTCTTTTTGTTGTGATTCTTATTGTATTTTTACTGCCCGCTTTAACATTGGTCAACGTGAGTTGTTTTTAAATATGTTTTAGAAATAAATTTGATTTTTGATTTGATATCTATACAGACTATATATATATCCTATATTTATGCATACTGTCTATATTTCTAATTGAACTTCGTACAGTACATTCTCAATGTATATTCTTTATTCCGCTGTACTTTTTCCCACTGCTGAAACCACACATTTTCCCCATGGTGATTAAAGAATCTAACTACGAGCCCCCACAGTGGGCCCTGGAGGGGCCCTGGCCAAGGTCCAGAGGGCCCTGGAGGGGACCTGGCCAAGGTCCCGAGGGCCCTGGCCAAGGTCCAGAGGGCTGGGTGCATGCTGAGCAACATCACCGCCATTGCGGAGGCCTGGAGTCGACTGGACAACCAGGTTTGACCTGATTTATGCCAAGAGAGCTGTTGTGCATTGGTATTTGGGTGAGGGTATGGAGGAGAGGGGAGTTCCGAGGCCAGAGAAGATGGCTGCCCTGGAGAAGGACTGAGGAGAAGGAGGAAGACTAATACTAGGGGCGGCTGTAGCTCAGTTGGTAGTGCGGGTCGTTCAGTGATCGAAGGGTCAGTGGTTCGAATCCCAGCTCCGACTGTCCACATGTCGAAGTGTCCATGAGCAAGACACCTAACCCCAAATTGCTCCCAATGAGCAGGTTAGCACCTTGCATGGCAGCTACCATGAGAATGGGTGAATGAGAGGCCATTGTAAAGCGCTTTGAGTGCCCCTAAGGTGGAAAAGCGCTATATAAGTGTAGCTAGTCCATTTAATACTAAAAACATGATTTAGAGCTGGTCTCTTACTTTATATTCATGATCTGGTTTGTCTTACACTCTAATAAATATTTAGCATTTCAACTGGCCTATAGAACCATTTAGTTTAGTGTATAATCCACAGAGGGTAGTCCAGGCTGACAGTACAATCAGAGAACAAATGTGTTACTCTCATCTACAGTAGTAAAGGCCTCAAATACCCACGCTATTTTGCTTCCTACAGTAGAATTGGAAAACAAATCCATTCCACTAGTTCTTGAATACTTTTAATTACACTCATGATGTACTCTAGATGTACATGGCACGCTTCAAAGGTGTAAACCTTTTTAAATGTAAAATGCCTAAACTCATAACCACTACTAAGGCTATTACACTGCTGGATACACCTTTGAACTGATGGGACCTTATCGAACACATCCCAGCTAATTCTATACTTATAGGAAGGGTACCTATTATTGTGCAATTAGTCATCTCCCCTCTTGGGTTCATTGTAGAACAGTTAGAACATTTTAACATGAATTGAAATATACCACCCAACCACATGTAAATGTTTGACTTTTATTTACAAATTGAAAATATGTTTAAACATTTTAAAACATCCACAGTTTCAGAGATGAATATGTACACTTTAATTTCATTGATTACCTCAGGCAGTCAGCAATAATAGATTTACAACGCAAATACTGTCATAGTATTCTGTCAAGGCAAGTTCCAGCATAGAATAGCTTTTAAAATACACAAGAAAGATTTTGTTCCACATAAAATATGAATTCATTCATCACTTTCATATTCAGGGTAGACTGCAGCATGTCATCCGCTCTGATGAGAGTCATTGGCTGCAACATGCCGTCCCTCCAGGACCTGCACACCTCCAGGGCCCTGATTGGAGGAAAGAAAGTGGCCGACCCCTCCCACTCTGGCCTCTTTGAACCACTCCCCTCTGGCAGGAGGCTGCCCTCTATCAGGACCAAAACCTCACGGCACAACAATAGTTTCTTTCCGACTGCAGCTGACCTCATCAACAAGGCCCCAGACCACCACTGACACAGACTGGTATCCTGACTCAAACAGGCATTTCTTTGTATTTATTCTTATAACACTTTTTCATATCTTCTATTGTTAATTTGTCACGTATATTATTATATAGTGTATTTGTATTGTATTTGTCACTTATGTTAATGTACTTTGCACTTGCCTGTTTTGTCCTCGCACTGTTTATTCGTATGCGTCATCAGACCAAAGCAAATTCCTTGTATGTGAAAACTTACTTGGCAATAAACCTGTTTCTGATTCTGATTTCATAATATCCAAGAATCTATAAAAAAAAAACTGTTTTCTTGTGGTTGACAAGACATATGTACATATGACAATGCTAGATTTATTTATTCAATAAAATCAACAGTTCTCGTGAATGCATTAAGAGTAGTAGCAGCCAAAGAGGGGAGAGGAACTCAAAAGCAAACATAAAAATATATGGAATTTGCTTTCATGGAACAGAATGTTTATAAGGCAATGTAACAACTTGGGCTGTGGTTTGCAAGTCCACAGCTACAAAGGCTTGCTTCTGTCTGTAAAAGGTGCTGTGTAAACTCTCCTCCATCTTTGTTCTAAGTCTGACCCCCCCAGGAGAGGAAGGCTGTGTATAGGAGTCTGACCCCCCCAGGAGAGGAAGGCTGTGTATAGGAGTCCGACCCCCCCCCCCCAGGAGAGGAAGGCTGTGTATAGGAGTCTGACCCCCCAGGAGAGGAAGGCTGTGTATAGGAGTCTGACCCCCCCAGGAGAGGAAGGCTGTGTATAGGAGTCTGACCCCCCCAGGAGAGGAAGGCTGTGTATAGGAGTCTGACCCCCCAGGAGAGGAAGGCTGTGTATAGGAGTCTGACCCCCCAGGAGAGGAAGGCTGTGTATAGGAGTCTGACCCCCCAGGAGAGGAAGGCTGTGTATAGGAGTCTGCCCCCCCCAGGAGAGGAAGGCTGTGTATAGGAGTCTGACCCCCCCAGGAGAGGAAGGCTGTGTATAGGAGTCTGACCCCCCAGGAGAGGAAGGCTGTGGAGTCTGACCCCCCAGGAGAGGAAGGCTGTGTATAGGAGTCTGACCCCCCCAGGAGAGGAAGGCTGTGTATAGGAGTCTGACCCCCCCAGGAGAGGAAGGCTGTGTATAGGAGTCTGACCCCCCAGGAGAGGAAGGCTGTGTATAGGAGTCTGACCCCCCAGGAGAGGAAGGCTGTGGAGTCTGACCCCCCCAGGAGAGGAAGGCTGTGTATAGGAGTCTGACCCCCCAGGAGAGGAAGGCTGTGGAGTCTGACCCCCCAGGAGAGGAAGGCTGTGTATAGGAGTCTGACCCCCCCAGGAGAGGAAGGCTGTGTATAGGAGTCTGACCCCCCCAGGAGAGGAAGGCTGTGTATAGGAGTCTGACCCCCCCAGGAGAGGAAGGCTGTGTATAGGAGTCTGACCCCCCCAGGAGAGGAAGGTCTGACCCCCCAGGAGGAGTTGTCGTCGTGCTATCCTGATATTTTCTCCTCTGCTTGAAGACATCTGAGCACGTATAAAATCACTTGATAGCAGAAAATATATTGTTCCTGGGAGTAAGAGGGATATGGGAGACATGGGAAATGTTAGACATGAATTATGGAAAGGATCAAGGCAGTATCCTGTAGGATATTATGAGTGAAAAGAGCAAGATTGTCAAATTATCAAAGCTTTTATTTATTTGATTGATTGATTGATTGATTGATTGATTGATTGAAATTACCTCTGTTTGGACCATTCCTTGCCTCTGAAGTCTCATGTTTCGTACCACATCTGAAATATCAAACTAAACAGAAACATGTATTTCAGAATACAGTACATTCTCTCCGTTTAGGGCTACATGGTTTCTGATTGGGCCGTGATCGGAGCAGTGGCTGTCGGCTTGTCGCTATACTTACATCAGCATCTTTGCTGATGAGACCCAGAACCACATCTATGCAAATGAGAGTTCCGGATCGGCCAATCCCTGCGCTGCAGTGTGTGATAATGGGTCCCGATTGGTGAATGTGCCTCATGTAGGATATGAAGGTGAGCAGCTGTTCAGGCTGAGAGGGCGTTCCGTGGTCGGGCCAACCCGTGTAGTTCAGATGAGTGACCCGCTGAATTTCATTCGTCTGGAGGGAAGAGATACACAATAACTGTATATCTTTGGCAGCACAGACATAAACACACACACACACACACACATCAACACAGACAGACAAACACATACTGTACATAAACAAACAAAATACTGAGCGTCTGTTCCGACTGTATGTACAGACATAAACACACAAACACACACACATCAACACAGACAGACAAACACATACTGTACATAAACAAACAAAATACTGAGCGTCTGTTCCGACTGTATGTACTGTACTTGAAAATACAGTACGAGAAGCCGTCAAATGAAATCAAAATGGATACTCACATGGATGTCTTTGACCTCTATGAGACGGATGACAAAGTTGTCCAGGTGCTGGTCCTTGACCAGGGTGACCTGCAGTCTGTCGTCCACCATTTCAGCGGTCCTGGGCGTGTCGGGCCAGTAACGCTGACACTTGACCTTTCCCCCCTCCACTTCCTGGGTCATCATGGCGATCACGTTGGATTTCTGCTCCCAGACCATTTGCCAGAAGTCCCCCAGAGTGGTTGGTAGGGGCCCTTGACAGGCGATGTACATGAAGTTCTCATCTTTCACTGGCATCTTGATGAAATTAGCATTTATATACCCTCCGTCTTTGCCCAGGACGACTCTGGTGCTGTCAACTGAGGAGACGAGAACACAGAGTGGAATCATTAGAATGATGAATTAGGACCATAACACAGACTATGAGATGCTAGTATATTCTCTAAGGGGCCGACACATTTTACTGAAGGAATCAGAACTGATCAATGCTAGCATCACATTCAGATGCTCAGTCTTTCTGCACCACTCACAGGGGACAATGTTCTTGTAGCGATTCTTCTTCTTGTTTTCCTTCGTCTGGCCAATCAGACAGTCATCCAGTGGCTGGAGATTCTGGAGATTCTGTTGGAAACAACAGAACAGCTCAGTGAACATCCTTCGATAAAAAACAAACAATGACACGGGTATGAATCTACTACAGTATCAAACTGCTGTTTCCTGATTAGTCAGCGTAAATTAGCCTGGAAGCCACACTTCATCGCGAAAGAAAAATAGTTTTCACGATCTGGACTTCCAGCCTCCCAGAATGATTTGAGTGGGCGGGAGTACTCGCCTTGACAGACAAGTCCTTCAGCCAACCAGTGTAACAAAACATAGATCAAACTTGTTTGCCAAATCAAGTTGGAAGAATGGCAAAAACATCTTTTCCACTGAGAAACTCTGCTAGTGCATACTCTTGTTCTACTTTGATTGCTGTTATTGAGTCTATTTCTGCACTAACTTCACTTATGGCTGTGTTTATTCTTCTAATGTTAACGTTAGCGCTCACACAGGGGGCGGAACAGCAGTTAAAATTCAGTCTGCTGCTTGGTGCCTCATTTCCTGGGAAGACTCAAATCGTTCTGGGCGATTGGGACATCCAGACTCTACGATGAAACTACTAACTTAGCCGGTAGACAAACATACTCCTGGAGCTTGCTCCATCGCCTTGTTGAGAGGGGTCGGGGAAGAATTTTTACAGCTCACTTATCTGGCCCCCGGGTGATTACTGTGTTTTTGCTTCCCTCTGGAATATGTAGAGAGTGGGTCGTATGCCCTCCTCCCTTGTTCTCTGTAAAGCGCATTGTGTTGCCTCTGGGTATGAAATGCGCTATACAAATAAAGCTTTGATTGATTGATTGATTGACTAACTATTTCTTTTTTGCGACGAGTCTGGCTTCCAGGCAGAGCGTAAATAACCAAGCTTAATGTATTCTAGTTCAAGACTTATAATGACACATGGTGTAAATACAACTGCTTCTGGCTGCGTGGAGGCAGGATGGAGATCCGTCCCGGGTGACAGAGTAACAGATCATCACCTCAAACTCCTGCAGGGGAACCTTCTGCTCCAGCAGTCCTCGAAGCATCCGGACCACCGTGTTGAGCTTGGACCCCGTGAACTGGCCATCGGGGACCACCTTCACCAGGGGCAGGGAGGTCAGCTCGTCCTCCGTGATGATCGGTCCATCTGGTGAGAAGACATGATGACGCAGCGGTTGGGTTAAAGAGACTGACCGATCTGCAATGAAAGTTTTTCCAGATGTTTTTACACTTTTGACACGAGTGTGAGGCCAGTAACCAGTCTAAAGATACAGTCATGATGGTACGATACACTCAGCTCACAATAAAATGCACTTCTCGATAACGCGGTCTTGATACGATATATAAACAAACCAAGATGAAAAATTGTGACTGAGTGACACCGGTCATGCACCCTCTAGTGTACAAATACAGTGAAACGGAAAAATGAAACGCAGCTGTAAGTAATCACAAATTACACAAGTTTACATTTTTCAGCACCACGATTTTATTTAAAAAAAACTGGCGTGCGCGGTGGGGGGCCGAGCTCACCGTCGGTGAACTTGGAGTTGATGTTCTCGATGGGAAGGTCGTCGCTGCCCCACGTGATCTCGTCCTCCTCCGGCTGCTCGGCGCCCATCTGCAGGTAACTGGTGGCGGCGGCGCGCGGTACACAACGACAACAACACAGGGATGAGTAAAACACGAGAACCTTTAGGGCCCCCTGGCGTCGCAACGCTCAGCTCTAGAGTTCTGTCCGCTCCTTACTTCTCGTTCAGCGGGTCGTCGACGCACTCCTCCTGCCATTCGGCTTTCCGCGAAGTCTGAAATAACACACGATGGAACAGCGGTTGTAGTTCACGGCGAAAAGCTGAGCGCTTAAGTTTTGACCCGTGTGCTGTGTGTGTATGGCGGATCGGTGAGCCGCAGTGTGTGTGTGTGTGTGTGTGTGTGTGTACCTCAGGAGAGTCCTCGGGCAGGGAGGAGCCATCACAGTCGGTGTCCTCAGACAGCTCAGCGCTCTGCTCCGCCTCTCTCCTCCCCTCCACGGAGCCTTCCTCATAGTCTTCTCACACAGGAGAACACACACACACACACACACACACACACACACACACACACAACGTCAACACACAACCACAGAGACAGGACTACAAACTGACTACAAATAAGTCTGCTACTACTGGTACGCAGGGGTGTAGTGGTGACTAAAGAAGTGGGTATACTCTGACTAAAGAAGTGGGTATAATACTATAGCAATATTTTTACATAAGTGGTGTTTAAAGAAGTGTGTATACTGTGGGTCCATAGACAAAGAAGTGGGTATACTCCGTATACCGCTGTATACCTCTGTAATACACCCTATATAATATATATGTAAAATACCCTCCACTACACCCTGCTGGAACGTGTTCGAAGTAATGTACATGACAAACACCCTGCAGTCTGAATACATATAGCAGGCGCAGAGCAGGCTACCTATGGGCGGTATGGCTGGGAGGCTGGTGGACTTGTGCTCTGCAGGGGGGCTACCCAGTCTGGTTTTCACTCCACTGTCCTCACTGACATCTGACAACGCAACAGGAAGTGGGTAAGACAGGAACAGGAAGTGGGTAAGACAGGAACAGGAAGTGGGTAAGACAGGAACAGGAAGTGGGTAAGACAGGAACAGGAAGTGGGTAAGACAGGTGGAACAGGAAGTGGGTAAGACAGGAACAGGAAGTGGGTAAGACAGGTGGAACAGGCTGAGGGAAAAAATCACTGTAGTCCCATAACTAACGAATGAAGGCTCCGTTTAATGGAATTATTATTTAAAGTGAAATGTGTACTCATCAACCAAGACCTGCCCGGAGGTACAGTAGGGTACAGTAGGGTACGGTACGTACAGTAGGGTACGGTAGGAGATGTGGTTTAAGTGGACAGCTGCTTACAGAGATGGGCAGTCGACCGCTTCAGTGTTGAAAATCAGCACCCTCGAAAGCCACACTTCATTTCAAGTACTTCGCTCAACCTAAACTGGACCTGACGGTCAGTCCTGCCTTACCCGCGTTGCCGTTGCACTTATCCGAGTTGATGGGGAGATAGGCCAGGTACGTGTTGGGGTTCTGGTCGGGCGGGCGGGACACGGCGAGGCGGACCAGGCCTTTGGCTTTGCGGATGGTGGTGACGGCCTTGGTGTGGGACACCCCCGTCATGAGCTCCTCGTTCACCTGCGGACGCGCAAACCTCAGCGTCGTCGCCAATGTCTCGCATCGGCCCCGGCGACTCCTGCTTCTAACCCCCCCCACCCCCATCCCCCCCACCCCCGCCGCCTACTGGCCATCGAGCGCCACTGCGGCATCATAGGATACCCCCCCGGGGTCTAACTCACCTTCAGTAGCCTGTCCCCCACTTGCAGCCGGTCGGAGGATTCTGCGACCCCGCCAGGGGTGATGGACTTGACAAAGATGCCCCTCTCCCCCCCGATGACTGAGAAGCCCAGGCCGCCGGACGCCGGCTTGTCCAGCTCCAGCTGAATGACCTCTTCCTGCAGGATCAGCACACAGCACCATTTAACACTACCAGCTGTCCTTACAACAGAGGTACAGCACAAGCTTGTCTAGGCTTCCGTGAGTGAAAAACGCCTTACACCGTGTCCTAACTACACGCGACGCGAGCTAGCGTCAGCGACAAAATGCGTTCCATTGCTTTGTTTTCTGCTGTTATGTCCTAACTGGACGCGAGCGACGCAGCGCGAAGCGGCGCAACGTTTTAACTGCCCTTTTGACGCTCGCCCTGTTCCTATTTTCCTCCTGTCGCTCGCGTTGACAGGCGTTCGTTCTTTAACTGTCTTCAGTTGGGAATATAGACAAGTGACGTAACAGAACAGGAAATTTAACGGTTTCAATTAGGACAGCAAGCATGCGATGTCGCGTTCTGTTGCTCGCGTCGCAAGCAGTTAGGACACGGTGTTAGGCGTAGGTCTATTGTCATAAATTTCCGTTTGCCTCAGCTAGTACTTGTGAGCATGTGGACAGGGCGTTTACCTCTAGAGGACACAGCGTGGACAGCGCTTCTGTACCTCTGCGGTCGCCCCCATGAAGATAACCTAACAACACAGGAGAGAGGCGGTGTCAAGTCACAGCCCGGGGTGTCATGTTAGGCACGTCCCCGCTGTGCTTACGACAGGGCACGTTTAGATGAGAGAGCATTGTTCAAATACAGCACATCTACAAATCCACCGGTTACATCAATAGTTCGTATCTACGCGCGGGTCTTTCATATCCGACAGCATTGTGTACGTTTGTTCATTTGGATTTATCTGCTCTTTCTTTGTGGATAGAGTTCATTAAAAGATCTACCGTCTGTCTCCATATGTGTTTTCTCATGTCTGATACTGTACACACCGTTCATGCTGGCGGGGACCTTTGGGCTGAGGTTGTTGTTGAGAAATGAAACACTTTTCTGCCCGGGGGAAACAGGCTGTCCATCCCTGTTGAAATGAGAGATGGAGGGGAGGAACACAGCTGTCAGCATAGACCAAGAACCAGAGTTCACGTGGCTTTGTTGAATAATTCACACCTTTATCTATCTATCTATCTATCTATCTATCTATCTATCTATCTATCTATCTATCTATCTATCTATCTATCTATCTATCTATCTATCTATCTATCTATCTATCTATTATCCGTTTAGCATTTCTTGCCGAATCCCAGAACTCCTGTTCCCTGTATCGTTTAATGCGACGCGGCCGTGCGTGCATGCGCGTTTACCTGGTGGCCTTCAGCGTGAGGTCTCGGAGGGAGAGCTCCAGCAGCCTGGTGCTCTCGCTGAGGGTCAGGTCCACGGTCGGAGCTCCGTTGATGTAGTGGATGAGGTCCAGCTGCCTCAGGCTACCCTCCACCGACGCCGCCGAGCCGGGCACCACGTCCTTGACGTACAGCACGCCGTACACGCTGTCGCTGCCCCCGTCCAGCAGCAGCCCTGGGAGGACAGGTCAGTCAGTCGAGACACCGAGGCCCGGCTAGTCCCGATTCGCCCGTCGAGCTGCGGTTCCCGGTACGGCCGAGTAGGTTCAATAAATTCGGTACCTACCGAGCCAGCGAAGCCAGGCAATGCAAACGGAGCACTTCCTGGTGTGGTAGTGAAACCTGAAGCTGACACACCCCATGTCATTTCCTCAGGAACAACAAGAGTCCTTCCCATGTGACGCGCAGGAGGCTTTGTTGACAGTGATCATTATCTGGGAGGCTGACGAGGCGAGACTGACACGGTAAGCTGATCCCATCTGCCTCAGGCTCGTACGGGAGGGCGTGCTGACTGTAGGGCCACGCTGGTCCGTCAGGGAACAGACAGGACGCGCACAGAACGCCGGCGCTGTCCGCTTTGATCCGTGCGCAGAATGTGGAGAACGCCGGTAGGGAATGTGGAGAACGCCGGTAGGGAATGTGGAGAACGCCGGTAGGGAATGTGGAGAACGCCGGTAGGGGATGTGGAGAACGCCGGTAGGGAATGTGGAGAACGCCGGTAGGGGATGTGGAGAACGCCGGTAGGGAATGTGGAGAACGCCGGTAGGGAATGTGGAGAACGCCGGTAGGGAATGTGGAGAACGCCGGTAGGGGATGTGGAGAACGCCGGTAGGGGATGTGGAGAACGCCGGTAGGGAATGTGGAGAACGCCGGTAGGGAATGTGGAGAACGCCGGTGCAGACTTGTGCAGACCATCGGCAAAATGGATAATTGCGTTTCTCGTCCGACGGCCAAAACACTCGACATTTGTTGTCGGAAATGAAGTCTCTAGATGACGGACGCGTGTGGATGCGTCATCTCTAACATCTGCCCCTCCCCCCCCCCCATCTCTATCGTCTGCCCCCCCCCACCATCTCTACCCACCATCTCTACCGTCTGCCCCCACCCCCACCCTCTCTAACATCTGCCCCCCCCCCCCCCCCATCTCTACCGTCTGCCCCCCCACCCCCACCCTCTCTAACATCTGCCCCCCCCCCCCCCCCCATCTCTACCGTCTGCCGACAAGGCTCCCCCCCCCCCCCAACCCCACCCCCACCCACGGATACGGACAAGCGAGACGGCCCGGTGTGGCCCCGGGGCGCGGCCTTACCCGATGTCTGGTCCGGGCACAGGAAGCAGATGTCGGGCAGCAGGTGGGCCTCTATGGGGGGCTTGGGCGGCTCCAGGACCCTCCCCACCACCAGGTCCACCACCCGGGGGGCGGCCCGCACCAGGTTCACCACCTCGGTGTGGCCCATGCTGGACACGTCGGTGGTGTTCACCTGGAAGGGGAGGAGCCTAGGGGGTTAGGTGGAGGGGACAGAGACGGAGGTCGAGTCCTGGTGAAACGTCAACGAGAAAACTAACGCGGCCAGACGGGAGGTGTTAAAGGTAATGGTAAATGGACTGCACTTAAATAGCGCTTTTCCACCTTAGAGGCACTCAAAGCGCTTTGCAATGGCCTCTCGTTCACCCATTCACACACATTCACACACCAATGGCGGTAGCTGCCATGCAAGGTGCTAACCTGCTCATTGGGAGCAATTTGGGGTTAGGTGTCTTGCTCAAGGACACTTCGACGTGTGGACAGGCGGAGCTGGGATTCGAACCACTGACCCTTCGATCATTGAACGACCCGCTCTACCAACTGAGCTACAGCCGCCCCACCACCAGTTGTTGCCTTTTCGAGTACACCGTGGTTATTCTGCTCCCACCCGTGTGCAGGCCTAACAAGCACCGATCCTGTACAGCCCCACGGCACGTTTTAACCAGCTGAAGGAAATGTAATCCAATGTTTGTCTGTGTCTATTCTTATAGTGCATACACAGTGGTGCGTGAGAGGAGCAGATATATAATGTTAATTATGTCCAGGAAAAAACACAGGCTGCTAAGCGTGTTAGCTAAGAAGCGGTAGGCTGGTAGCTGGTGGTTGTGTCAGGTAATTATCAGTTAAGGACCAGACACAGATCAAATCAAATAAAAAAGACTTAGTCAACGACGCCCTCTAGAGGCCATCTGACGAAACGCATTACCTCACTAAGCGACACCTTAAAGTGTCACTTACATTACAGTCATTTAGCAGACGCTTTTATCCAAAGCGACTTACAACAATTAATTTAACGTAGGTAGTCAGTGTACTACTAGTCACCAGAACTCACAAGTGCATCTCCTTTCTAAACAAGTGACTAAGAACATAATCTAGTGCTGAAGCCAAAGTGCAAGAGTAGTGAAATATAAATGTGTCTAGCGTTACCTGACCTCCTGACCTCCTGACCTGACATTGGCTTGTGATGGAACACCAGGGTTTGGTTTGTCAAGTGGGGGGAATTTAGGACATGTGTGCTTTTAGAGCTTTAGAAGAGAATGTGTGTTTCTCCAGGAATTATACAGTATCATACTGAGTATGGTAATGCTGTCCCTTTGAGAGTTAGTATCTGTCCAGGAAGTATACTGTGCATGATTCCTCTGTTCTCTTGAACATGCAGTGTTACAGTAAACGTCAGGGTCTGTCCGGTAAGTATACCGTACGTACCGTGATCATTCTGTCGCCCGCCCTCAGCCGGCCATCTCCCTTGGCTGGGTCCTGGATGATGTCGTGGATGTAGCAGCCCAGGTCATTTCCTTTGGTCAGCGTGAAGCCCAGACTTCCTTTCTCAGACTTGACCAGAGACACTTTAAGCTCCACGTCCTGAGGGACAAGCAAACACCGTCGCCGTCAACAAACTGGGCTAAATATCAGCTAACTGGCTAATATAAGCTAACTAAGCTAACTTAAGAGTACCAAACTACAGGGGTAAACAGGCTAGCGGGCTAGCCGTTACCTTAATCATCACTATATGAACATCCCAGTTGGACAAACATTTAGAATTGAATTGACATGAGCACAATAGCACTGTTTGACTGGTAACACCAGTGCAGAGCAACCAGGAGAGCCAGAGTGTCAGCTCCCCTCTGGAGAACATGGAGGCGGCCATGTATCTGCAACAATTACTCAGTTTTTTGCTGCATTGAATTGGGCCTGTGTGCCTAAAACAACTCAAATAACAGCACAGTAAGAGTTGCTTATGTGAACGTGAGGTGTGTGTGTGTGTGTGTGTGTGTGTGTGCAGATGCAGGCAGGTCACAGAAAGTACAAAACAGATAGGACCAAGAAACAGAAATGGCTTAGGGAAGATGTGGCAGACAGAAAGCAAAGTTTGAGGAGTACCACGGATAAGTTGTATGAAAAGAAAGGCAAAGATGCCCAGAGGTATGTGGAAACAGAGAGGCGATAACGAAGAGATGCTTCCCTGTATCTGCTGCAGATGTCGTAGCAAATTAGTTAACACACACACACACACACACAGACATACAACAGTCCACTTCCGGCCTTAGGCCTGGGTCCAGTACCCCCTTCCCCTCACCCTACCCCGGGTCCGTATCCTCTTCCTACCCCAACCCTACCCCTGACCCCTGCCTCTACCTGGACCCAGGCACACTCACACACACACTGACATACACCAGTCCTGGGCTCAGATCCCCTTCCCCTCACCCTAACCCGGGTCCGTATCCTTTTCCTACCCCATCCCTACCCCAAACCCCTGCCTCTATCTGGGCCCAGGCACATTTATGCACACACAGACATACACCAATGTTTTGCCATGTCTCTCCTATGATGTTATTAGCCTCTCTTACTCTGAAAATGTAATTTAATGTTATTTATTGCTCTATAAATGTTCTTAGCCGGTAGACAAACATACTCCAGGAGCTTGCTCGATCGCCTCGTTGAGAGGGGTCAGGGAAGAATTTTTACAGCTCACTTATCTGGCCCTCGGGTGATTACTGTTTTTTTTGCTTCCCTCTGGAATATGTAGGGGTGGGATGTCTGCCCACCTCCCTTGTTCTCTGTAAAGCGCATTGTGTTGCCTCTGGGTATGAAATGCGCTATATAAATAAAGCTTTGATTGATTGATTGATGCTCCTAATTCACCAAGAGCCATGCGTTTTCCCCACACCCCAAAAGGTGTTTACTTGCTAGTACAAAGGGGAACTGTCTGTCCCAAATGTATGTTTGCGTTTTGACCCTCCAGTTCTCTGGCGATTGGACGACCTGCAAGCTTGTGTTAAAATCACCCAAACTAGACTCCCTCCCCAGCACTTACGTGCACAAACTCCTCCAGGTCCGGCCCGTTGTCTGGCAGGGTGAGGTTGAGGGGCACGGGCAGCGGGGGGGGCAGGGGGTCGGGGCTGGGCGCGGCGGCGGCGGTGGGGGGGGTGGGGGCGGAGATCACGGGCTGGGGGGCGGGGCCCTCCTGGTCAGCGGTCTGGGGGGAGGAGGGACGCCTGCGGAGAGATCCAGAAGAGAGGGTGACATCCTCAGCCCGCACACACACACACACACACACACACACACACACACACACACACACACACACACACACACACACACACACACACACACACACACACACACACACACACACACACACACCCGCCCTCCTCCGGCGCGGAACTTACCTCCGGCCCAGGTCCGACCTGCTCAGAGACAGGCTGGGGGAGTAGTAGGCCGAGCGGACCGAGTCGTCCAGCTGGGAGGGGCTGTGGTACGGGCCGGGGGTCCGGTAGACGCTGCGGTCCCAGGCCTGTCTGCCCTGCTCCAGGGCGGAGGGGCTGAAGGCCTCCTCCACCTCCTCGTCCTCGTTGGTGCTGTCGCTGTAGCTGTCCCGGCGGCCGGGGCTCTTGAGCAGCAGTCTTTCCAGGGCCTCCTCCACGGGGCCCGGGGCCCGCTTGGCATCGCCGGGGTCCGACTGGGCCGCCGGCACCTTCCGAGGGGACGACATGGGGGTCTGAGGAGTCGGGGGAGGGGGACAACACGCTGTTAGCACCGACAGCAGAGCAGAGGGGTGTTCCTACACCCCAGCCTGGACCAGTGACATGTTCCACCTCCGTCAGTCACATGGTTACCAAAGGGACATAAAAAGACGAGTGAAAACACATGAACACATTCTATCTACTGCAACACACACGGGAGAATAGTGACGCTAGTATTCCATAGAATACGTGCTGTTTTTTTTACTTTGATTAATTTGACTAAAGTCATCGAGGATGAAGTTAAAAACCTGTTTCCATTGTGGTCCTCTCACAGTCAGATGGAACAGCAAGCTGGCGGTGTATGATTAAACTGACAGCACTAAAAGAGCTATGACAACTGAGTGGCGTGTAAAAAGCGTGTAATAATAATGCCCCAAAAATGCGTTGTAATTTTGGTAATGTCGGTCGAATTCGTTGTTGGTACAGCATGGGAAGCCATCAGTATACTTAAGCTCGCGCGGCAATCAAAATACAAATTATCTGTCAGCACCCCCCCCCCCCCCCACCACCCCCTCCCTGTCAACATCTCGCCGCGCAAGGTGCCCTAATTTTTCCACTGAGCACCTGCCCCCCAAAATGTCTGTGCACGCCACTGAGCACGAGCCCCGTGTGACATATCCGACGCCTCCCTTCCCTTTATATTCCTCCACGGTGACCAGGAAGTGTTCTGTGTTGTCGTCGGGCCTCACCAGAGCCGAGGTGTCCATCTCGGGGAGGAGCCCTTGTTTCGGTCTGCAGAGCAGCAGAGCCACCTCCTGTCCCGTCCCCCGCAGCGCAGAGATCACCTCCTACCATAGAGGAGAGGGAGAGGGGTCGTCACGGGAGACGAATCAGGTGCACTCGAAGTTTGAGAGCTAATGTATGTTGGCGTGGTACCGGGAGGGGGGGGGGTTTACAGAGATGAAAACCCTGTGTGTCAGGCAGACGTGGGGGGGGTGGGGGGTCACGGGAGACGAATCAGGTGCACTCGAAGTTTGAGAGCTAATGTATGTTAGCATAGTACCGGGGGGGGGGGGGGGGGGGGGTTTACAGAGATGAAAACCCTGTGTGTCAGGAGGACGTACGTGTTGAGAGAGGCCTTTCAGGGAGGTGTGGTTGACGCGGAGGATGACGTCGCCCACGCTGATGAGGCCGCTCTCGGCCGCCGGCTGGCCGGGGAACAGCTTCTTGACGCGGACCATGCTGGCGCCGGGCCGCTCGCTGGGGAGGTGCTCCTCTCGGCTGAAGCTGAAACCCAGACCCGACGAGTTCTTCAGCAGGCCCACCTCAAACACGTTGTCTGGGGAGACGACACCAGCGCACGCACGCACACACGCACACACGCACACACACACACGCACACGCACACACACACATATTAAACACCATATAGAAGTTAATGGTGGAAGGCATTGATTCGGTCTGGGTATTGGCAAGGACCTCACAATATGATACGTATCACGATATTGTAGATGGGTTACGATATGACTATCACAATACATTGCGATTCGATACATATTGTCATACATTGCAATACTCTACATAATTAAAAAATAATTTAAGGAGATTTAAAATCTGTTTAAAACATGAATAATGTATCAATTGTTGAATTATATTGTTCATTTTGTGTACTGTAGACCTATACTGTATATACAGTATATGTTCTCTGTCATGTTCTGTATATTTTCCTTGTGCTAAAAAAAGTTTAATGTATCGATAAGGGGCTGGAAAATCAATACATTATTGCGGGAAAATATTTGGATGTATCGATGTGCCTAGTATTGATAATGTGTGTGTGCATGTGTGTGTGTGTGTGTGTGTGTGTACCATCTCCCAAGTCCAGCCTTGAGGATTATTACATTGTTTTAACAGTGTGCTCACCATCGCTGATGAAGCTGTACTCTGGCTGGGGTTTGGGCTCTGGAGTCTGCGGGGTCTGGTTCTGGTTCTGGGTCTGGTTCTGGGTCTGGGTCTGGTTCTGGGTCTGGTTCTGGGTCTGGTTCTGGTTCTGGGTCTGTGTCTGCTCGTTGGGCCTGCAGGTTGTGGTACACTGTGGGGTCAGGGGGGCATGTACGCTGGCCACCGGCAGCTGACCCTTCTCTAGGAGCAGGTGAACCATCTGAGGGGTAGAAAGAGGAGGAGGGGGGGTCAAATCAGTCGGCGGTTGCCCCGTGTCACGCTGCCAGCGCAGGAAGGAGTCGGACAACCATGGCGAGCAGCGACTGACCTGCCCTGTGTCCCTAAGCGTCTCCACGGCCTGTCTGTGCGTGGCTCCCTCCAGACTCCGCCCATTCACCGCCACCACGCGGTCACCTGGGAACAGCACAGGCGTTAATGATGACGACGACGACGCCGCCGAAGGCGGTCCCCGTCGAGCGCCGCGTGCATCAATCGGCCGCGCGGAGCGCTCCCGGACGCCGCTCACCTTTCTGGATCCTTCCGTCCAGTTCCGCGGCTCCTTTGGGGATGATGGCCTTCACGTAGACGCCCCCGTGCCTCACGCTGGTGTTGACTCCGCCCTGGGGGGGGCACAGCTCGGTTAGTCGTCCGCCATCGTTACACGGAGCGGGATTCTTATTGTGTCGGGGGGGGGGGAGGATGGAGGTGACTGATCATATGGTGGGTTACTGGGGTGTGTGAATGACTACAGGGTTAGAGTGAAACTATCAGGCACAAATCTAGTCGGTGATCATTACTTTCCGATTCTGTGATTACGTGTTGAGTTCATGTAAGTCCATGTAAGATTGTATGATTTAGGTGAAAGGCTAGAACAAGTAAAAAAAAAAAAACAGTCACTTCTCCAACCCCTGACCACCCCACTGCGTAACCCCTGACCACCCCACTGCGTAACCCCTGACCACCTCACTGCGTAACCCCTGACCACCCCACTGCGTCCTCCATTATCACCAGATTCAACACCAAGAATTCAGTTTCAAAATGACATTGACCGACAGCCCAATCACTGAGAAAAGGAAGGACAGTGACGCCCAAACATCGTCTGGGAAGCTCAGAGAGACCATGTGATTGAACACACAAAAGCATGCAGCCAATCAAGGATGATGCAGAGGAATCACTCCCGAAATCAGAGGGGGATCGGCCGGGTCGCGCCGGGCCGAGCGGCTCCGGTGTTCGGTAAACGGGCGTGAGCAGGAGTGCAAAACAAATCCACCCCGATCCGCCGACCGACGTTTCAACGGCGTGCCGGACCCCGACGGGGGGGGATCTCGAGGCTAGAGTCGACCCGCTGCGGCTAACTGCTCTACGTTACCGTGCGCCGTTCCTCGTCCGTTCGTAAATAGAATCCCTGATGGGGGGGGGACGAAAAACAAAAACGGCATGCAAAGAGGGAGCCGGCGTACGATCCCGCGCGAAGCCAAGCAGAGGGCGCGGCTTTGGGTCAGAACGGGGGGGGGGGGGGGGGGGCGGGGAGAGACGCACACCCACACACACACACATACGAGAGTAATGAGATGAGGAGGGGAGAGGGGGCGGGTGGGGGGGAAAACAAAAGAGAGATTGGAAACCTTTCCGAACAGTACCGTGACACTTATGCCCAGGTTGCTGTCCTTTTTGGACAACTCAACGTCAAATAGCTCTCCAGGCTGGAGACTATTGACCCCTGGGGCATTACCACTTAATTTTCCCATGATGCAGTGGGGAGATAGCTCCTGCAAACAGAGAACACACACGGCAGTGAATGTACCGTTGTTAACAGGCAAGAGACGTGCAGAGAGAGGGGGGGACAACGCAGGGAGGAGGAGGAGGAGGGAGGGAGGGCGTAGAGAGAGAGAGAGAGAGAGAGAGAGAGAGAGAGAGAGAGAGAGAGAGACATGCAGCATACGCAATGACACTGAGACATTAACAAGCGATTAGTTAGTCATAGACAGTCAAGCGTTTTTGAGACGTGACTCTGTAGCGATGCAGACTAGACTAGAGTGCGTTTGGGGACAGACGCATATATATGCCACGTCCTTTCAGGGTTCCGTCAGGGCGTTTTTCCGTTAAGACGACATCTCTTAAACATCGCCCGGTACCAACAGCGGCTGTGAACTCGGAAGCCTGCCGACACAATACGTGTCCTGTATCATTTTTTTTCCCCCACATACTAAAAACTCCCCCGCTGTGATGGAGATGGTACGTTCCGGCCCTACCTTTCTAAGCCTGAGTTTCTCCTGGCTACTAGAGTACGTCTCCTCGTCCATGTCAGAGTCTCCTCTGTCCGAGTACTCCGGGTCTTTGGGGACGTCGGGGACCTTGGCTTTCCTGGTTTTGGGCGGCAGGGCCGGCGGGCAGGTCTCCGGCGCCGGGGGCGCGGCGTCCGGGCGGTGGGGAGACGCCGGGATTGCGGCAGCGGCACCGTCGGCAGGCGGGTGGCGGTGGACGCCGTTAACGGGCACTTGCTGCTGTTGCTGCTGCGGCGCCACGCCGGCGGCGTCGGACCCGGAGTCCTGGGAGCGGAGGCTGCCGCCGCTACGCCGGGGCGGGGACGCCGAGGGGGGCGTGGCCACGCCGGGAAGAGGCGGGCTGGGGCTTCCTGTTTCCGCCTGCTCTTCAGAGGACGACTCAAAGTCCAGGTCCTGTCTCTGGCCAGCGGACGCCACGGGGGACTTGCTCTGATAGGGGACAAATCCTGATGGAGACTCTGCCAGAGAAAGAAGAAAGGGAGGCGTTTACCAGATGCTGTAGTGTAGGGCTGGGTATCGAGTCCAATTTCAAGAATCGATTCGATTCCGATTCACAAGGTTCAGAATCGATTATCACGATTCAATTCGATTCGATTCAATATCGATTCGGTTAGTGTTACTAAAAACTTTTTTTTTTTTAGCTGTAACCTTAATTACATGACTGCCAAGTTATGCAACACATCAATACTAGGGCTGGGTATCAATACTGATTTCCAAAAATGAATGAATGAATGAATCATTGAATGAATGAATGATCTATTCATTCCTTAATTTATTAATTCATTCATTAAATAAAAGATCGATTTTGGGATTCATGAATCGATTCTGAATCATTTGATTCAGAATCGATTCAGAATTGATGAATTGATTTCTTAAACCCAGCCCTACTGTAGTATAATATTGAGTTGAAGACTAGATTGAGAGATGATCCATTTTAGGCATCACCCCCGAACGAGGATGGGAATTGAGCCCTGGTCCCCCAACACACCGGCGTACAGACGCTCCTTGGGCTGGGAGACCACCAGGGTGACATCATCCGGCGCGTTCTGCAGCACCTGGATGGCGGCGGCGTGAGGGAGGCCCTCCAGGTTCACCTCGTTCACAGAGATCAGACGGTCACCTGACACACACACGCACGCACACACACGCACGCACACACACGCGCGCGCACACACATACACACACACAAGGCTGTCAATCACGTCAGAAAACCTTGTGGATCTCTGACCGGCTGCTGAAGACCATCACATAATGAGGGCAACTTGACCTGCAGGCATCGGCTCCAGCCTGAATGGACACACCTGATTCACCACTGACCAGCCGATCATTTCCCTCTGGGGTGTATTAGTTAGGCCTAGCCTGGTAACCCAGACGCATCACCGTTTTTTTTTTTTTTACATTTTCACTATGAGTCTGGACTTTCAGCCCAGAGCGATTTCAGTTTTCCCAGAAAATGGGGCACCAATCAGGAGACTGCATTTTAACTGCTGTTCCGCCCCCAGTCCCTGATTGGTTCCTAGATGATGACGAGAAATACAGGAGTACGCTGTTACAGTAATGGCAGCTGCCGAAGCAACGAGCGTTAACGTTAACATTAGAGGAATAAACACAGCCATAAGTGAAGTTATTGCAGAAATAGACTCGAGAAGAACAACAAGAGCATGCGCTATAGGGGTGTAACGATACACTAATCTCACGATACGATACACGATATTGGGTTGATGATAACAATACGATATGATACACTAAGGGCAGGTGTGAAGCGTTGCAGTAGAGTTGCTGTTCACACCAATAGTGCATTTCTCCACATCGCTACTCCACTACACTTTGTGAATTTAGAGCTTAACTGTTGTAATATCATGGAGAGGCCTAGAGACAAAAGACGTGTTTGTTACCAGCATTGTGTAGCCAGTGTTCACTGATATACAATAAACATATCACAATATTGTTTTCACCTTGACGATACGTATTGTGACGTTTCTGTATCGCGATATGTTGTGGCATGATATATTGTTACACCCCTAATGCACTAGCAGTGTTTCTAATCTGAAAATAAGTTGTTGCTGTTCTTCCGACTGGATAGGGTTAGAAAAGTTTGCTCTATGTTTTGTTACGCTGATTGGCTGAAGGAGTTCGTCTGTCAAGGCAAGTCTAGACTATAGTAAAAACGTTTAAAAAATGTGCGATGAACCTGGTTTATCATGTTATGCCTGGGTTGGAATGCAAACTCCATACCAAGAATCTCTCTAACCATCACTCCTAGTTGTATTTGGATTTTTTCGCCTATCCTGGATTCCCCGACCCGTACGTGAACTTGACATAACACTGATGTGACCTTAAAGTCGCACTGAAATGAAAAAGCATTCTGTCCCATTTTGGTTCACATAATTGGTCAGTGTTCACCTATTCAACGATGTATGCCAAAAAATTAAAAAATTCTACTTTTGTTGTAATCTTATATCAAAGTATATAATTTCTTACTTCCTGGAAAACGGTAGGTCACGTGCAATGACGTCAACAGGTACCTTAGATTTTAGGCCAATAATCTCACAACATCCACCCGTCAATCAACGCTATCCTTCTATCGAATCTGTCAAAAGTTCTTAAAATCCGTCCACTTGTCAATGTTCCAATCGAATTCCTCTAAACGCATGTCCCACCCTCATAGCTTGTTTGCGTCGGAAATACGTCAAACTACGGAAGTTAGATGATCTCAAACGTCCGTTTCTGTGCGATTTTAACTGATATGAAATGATATAGCATGTCAAAAGCTACACACAATCTACAATAAACAGAGCTGGTAGCAGCAGGATGCTACGGTGTTGGGGGCGCGTTAATCCCTCTCGTCCCTCCACAGACCTGGCTTGAGGCTGCCGTTGACATCAGCCGGCCCCCCAGGGGTGACAGAGCTGATGATGGTGCCCAGGTCCACACGGCCTGAGTTCTCCCCCCCCACGATCTGGAAGCCTGCACACGGACAGTCACACAAACATTTGAATACTTTATTTGGTTCCACAAATTATGTTTAAAAGCCGATCTTAGTGTGGCAACAAGGGACATGTGTACCAAAAGTGTACATCTTATCTCCCAACTGCAATAACAATGGCAGTTACAACGGGTGTACACACACACACACACACACACACACACACACACACACACACACACACAGACACACAGACAGATATAGATATAGAGTTTACTGTACAGTATATTTCCACAGAGCTACAGTACTGTGCAAAAAAGTCCTATTTCAAAGAAAATAATGTTTAAAGCTATTTATCTGGGCAGTAAAGGTTTATTTGCTTTTAAAACACTATAATAAAACAAATAAGCATTAATACAAAAAAGCAATACTGTAGAAATATCTTAAAAACAAATCAAAACCAACAGTAACTGTCCATGGTGTAGGTTGGCAGTCTGGAGAGAATCTCTGTGAATTCAAAATAAACCTTTATTGAATCATGGAGCAAAATATGAATTTCTTGTTTTTAAAAGAAGTTGGTATTTTGTGTGGCCTCCCTTAGAACACAAAATTCACTTTGGTACACTGCTGTCATTTTACTAGTCCTGTGGTAAATGCTTCCCAAGCTTCTTGCAGGATTACATATGTTATTATTATTAAAATGTATTTGCATTGACTGTAATGTTATATGTTGTTTTTTATGAGCAAATAAACACTTAAAGGGCAATGCTCGTTTTTGACAACCTGGACCTTATTTACGACATATTATAAGACGTTTGACCCACCGAGATCACTTTGGTGTAGTTCGGAGGCATGTAGAAGAAATTTAAAATCCAGCGCGAGCCAGTATATCCATGTAATGACGGTGGACGGGGCAACGAGAATGCAGTTTCTCAAAATCTATTTTCGGCCGCTAAACGGTTGTTTTCATCAATCAGATTGGATGAATCGACAGTTGAGATTCCGCAACGCGAGGCATTGTAGTGGTTTTCAAATACGGGGTCTTTAGCCTCTGTAATATGATCTTTACACGCCTCTCCCCCACTTGCTCCAGCACGCATGCGCACAGGCCAGCGCGCAGA
>NC_140241.1:28718121-28733121 GCF_949987555.1 Borostomias antarcticus | reverse complement strand
TAAAAGTATTCCCCCCCCCCCCCCTCAAGAAAATGGTTGATTATGAATTTATCATGTACATTTCTTTATGAAATTTAAGTTGAGTTTATCTGCCTGAGATGTCGGAGGTTCGGTTCCCACCTCTAGCATCCGACTTTGCTACTACGCGGTATCTGTGGCAATAAGGAGTCATACTATTGGCTCACCAGCCATGAGGCTTTTTTCAAATGAGTCATCTATTTACATAAATTTTTTTACCTATATCACCTTTAAAGTCCAGGGTCAGGTTTCCCAAAAGCTTCCTTCGTTAAGAGGCTCTTTAGCCCATTCAGTTGACCAATCAGAGAGCTTGCCCAGACCAGTTGACCAATCAGAACGCTCTAAATGAATGGCCCAAGAGCGTCTTAACGAAAGACGCTTTTGGGAAACGCAGCCCAGGTCTCCACACCTTAACCTCAACCAAAGCCCAGCCACTCACGCGTCCTGCTGGTGGGAGACCAATATGGAGTCGGTATCGGAGCTGGCTCTGTTGTGGTGGTGGTGGTGGTGGGAGGACAGGACCTGGGCCCGGTTCAGCCCGCTCTGAGACTGGCTCCCGTAGGACGCCGCCGCCGCCGCCGCCCGGTGCTCCGGCGACTCCGGCACCTGTCCCAGGTTGTGGTGTGAGCGGGACATGAGCCGGGAGGAGGTGGAGGAGGAGGGGTGGGCGCCGGAGCCGGCGAAGCCCGGGAAGAGCAGCTCGTCCGGGGCGTTGAGCCGGCCGCCGCCCGCCGCCTTGTTCAGCGCCGCCTCCGAGTAGGAGATCCTCTTCAGATGGTCGGGGTCGGAGCGGGCCGAGGGCGCCAGGCTGACGGTGCTGATGGCCCGACCCATGACCTCCACGCCCCCGGGACCCATGGAGTACTGGAGACTGCTCAGGGGGGAGTTCTCTGCGGGAGAACGCGCCACAAATCACTCTGGTCCCGTCGCGTACAGTAGAACAACTGTAACACTCATATTACATATAGACTTACTTATGGTGCGTTCGTTTATAACTGGGAGGTGGCAAATTGTGACTTGCTACTAGGGCTGGGAGTCCGAACTTCGGGATTCGAATATAATTCGAATATTGACAGAAATACTGGTATTCGAACGAATATTAGGCAGCCCTTAATATTCGAACCTGTTATAGGCATAATTTTTTGTAAATGTGTTGGCTAGCAAACGTTGCTTTTGATTCAGATTCAGAGGGTTTTTCACGCCTGGTGAAGTTGCAATCGCGAGCTCATTAGCAAGGCTATTGGACACCTGGGCTCCTGTAGGAGGTGACGTTAGTTAGCACGCGTTCCAGGCAACCCGTAACTCGTGTTTTTCCGACCTCCTACACGTGAAAATGCTCTGGAATGGCAGTCAAACCCGTAACTTCCCACCCGTGAACTCGTACAGATCGATGTAGGCTACTGCCATTCCAGAGCATTTTCACGTGTAGGACGTCGGAAAAACACGAGTTACGGGTTGCCTGGAACGCACCATAAACCCAAGCATGTAGTCATGCCTAAACACTGACTAAACTCTTAGTTGCTACTAGTTAGTCGCATATTAGTTTGGTGTCTAATTTCGGTTGCACCACGGCAATTTAGGCGTTGTCTTAACTAGTAACTACTAACTAGTTACTAAAAAATAGTCGTTGTATGACTGTGACGGCAGGATCCAAATAGCCAATCGGTAAGCAAGTAAAAATGTAAACAAGGAGGTTGATCGCCCTTACCCAGCCCTTACCAAGGAGCTTGGGCCGTGTCCGAATGTCCATATTACATACTATATAGTACATACTGCAACTCGCCTACTACATGCGATTTAGTACATACCTGTACTACTCCACGAAAACATGTTTAGTATGCGAGATAAATGAAGCATGCTTCACGAGTCATCCAGTGAAAGCGACGGGCTCCGGCTCACAACAATATTGAGCTAGCCAGGCATTTGAGTTGATCATCCAACACGCTCGATCCTCACCTTTCTGTATAATCCCAACTGTGAAATGGATGTGATAATAGTCCACAAAATATTCTTCCTTTGCCTCGTTTAGCACCAGCTGCAACTCTCCTCCAAATGCATTATCTCCGTTAGCAAGGCTAACGTTGCACTCGGTAGCTTGTGCTTATTATTATTATTATTATTATTATTGGGGTTGGTGCTTGTGCAGTGGAGGGGTTCTTTTGGGGGAGTTGGAGCCGTTGGATTGTTATGCTTAAATGATCCTAGCCAGCTAGTTTGATAACCTTCTTTGATTCAGACATAGCGTAGGCTGCCTGGTACCGTCCACTGACCAGTTGCTGGTTAACTATGAGAGGCAGGATCCCAGCCGACCGTTGCTTCCCCCCAACCCGCAACGGAGGGTTATCAGCTGGGCTGGGACTCCCCTCGCAGTTAATCTTGATATAACTAAGACATCTGATAAAAAAATCATTCTGAAAACATCATTGCTTATCGATATTGCCTATGATACAATGCCCACTAGTGGACAGAATGTGCACAACTTTATTTTAAAACCTAGGTAGGTCTTTCTGTAAGAATTTAATGGTAAAAAATATTATTAATAATAATTCGAATATATTCGAATATTATTATTAATAAATAAACGAACTTCGAATATGATTTTTGGGCAAAAGTCCCAGCCCCACTTGCTACTAGGAATGAACTCGCATTTCCTCGTCGCAAATTCCGATATGTTTCTCAGCCCCCAGTTCCCGGCTGACGTCAATATAATATCATATCATCATCATATCATTCGCTATAGCTCGAATGCACACAGGTCGGAGGTAGGTGTTTTGCCACTTGCGACTTGCCACCTCCGACCACAAACGAACGCACCATTACTAGTTGAAAAATGTCTCAGTCTGTCCCTCTGTCTGTCTATCCGTCTGTCTGTCCATCTGTCCGTCTATCTGTCCATCTGTCCATCTGTCCATCTGTCCGTCTGTCCGTCTATCCGTCTATCCGTCTATCCGTCTCTGTCTATCCGTCTGTCTGTCCATCTTTCCATCTGTCCGTCTGTCCGTCTGTCCGTCTGTCCGTCTGTCCGTCTATCCGTCTCTGTCTATCCGTCCGTCTGTCCGTCTGTCCGTCTGTCCGTCTGTCCGTCTGTCCCCTCTCCCTCCCATACCCAGGTCCGTCTGTCCTGTCCCCTCTCCCTCCCATACCCAGGTCCTGGATCTCCCCTCTCCCTCCCATACCCAGGTCCTGGGTCTCCTGGTTGTTCTGGCGGGCCTTCATCTGCAGGTGGAACTTGTGCTGGGCCGAGCAGAGGTGCAGCAGGTACTGACAGGTCCGGTTGCTGTCGGTCTGGAACAGGTGCTTGATGCCGTCCGACGTGTTCTGAAGACATATCTTCTTTTTCTGAAGTCAGACGAAGTTTCACTTTTAAACACGGCTTCCGACGGCCTACGTCAAAGCGTTTATCCGGCGTCTGGCGTCGAAGACGGGGTTTTCAAACACGTACCGTGAAGGAGATCTTCCTGGTTTCCCGCCAGGGGAACCTCAACACCGGGGTGCGGTTTCCGTTCAGGACCTCGAAGATGAGCACGCCCTTGGAGAAGACGCCCAGCATGATGCCGGTCTGGGACCTCTTCTCGGGGAGGACGCGGTGGAAGTGAACGCCGTACTCCGTCAGCTTCTGGGTCACCTGCAGGACGAACGGCGGAGGGACGCTTACACCAGCCCGGCGGCATCCACGCCTAAACATACCATCCTTCTAGAAAAGTCCATTAGGACCAAAAACTATGGATTAACCCTCAGAGGTCCGCGCTGAATTCAGAGCAGCTTTGTGATTTTGCCATCGTCTGATATTCATCTCAATTCAAGATCTATTTACAGATAGATAGATAGAGATAGATAGATAGATAGATAGATAGATATATAGTACTTTGAATGAGTATGAGATGACTGTCTATATCTATCTATCTATCTATCTATCTATCTATCTATGCAGCTTGTAATTAGATCTACAAACACAAAAGTTATAGAGTAATATTTTGTGCAGTCACAAAGGTCTTGACATCCTCAAGACATCCTCACTTATTGTATTGTATTGTATTGTACTGTATTTTAGATTGCTATTCTTGCACTTTGCCTTCAGCAATAGATTATGCTCTTAGTCACTTGTTTTAGAAAGAAGATTCACTTGTGAGTTCTGGTACAGTAGTAGTAGTAGTAGTAGTACATTGGCTTTTAAATGCAATTATTGTTAGTCACTTTGGATAAAAGCGTCTCCTAAATGACTGTAATGTAATGTAAGGTCTTACATAAGCAAGACTGTGATGATGTCAACATGGTTTAGCACATCTGAGATCTAAATAGCAAAATACAAATGTTTTATCACAACTCTTCCCTACAGCTGAAGCAGGGTGAGGGAAGGCAATTAGCTAACGACGTGAACCCTAATCACCCACGCCACACCTCCGTGATGTCAGCTGTGAGGCGGCCATCACCAGGCTCTTGAACAATGGACGCTAACAGCCTGCTGCCTGTCTGCCTCTTCACCTCCACACCCACATGGCCATCGCCCCACCCCGAAACCCGCACCCTTTCACGTTTCATAATGAGGATGTCATGACCGCTTTAGAGTAGAAAAGTCTAACCAGGGACAGGGATTGTAAATTAGCCTTGGCAAGAAATCCTATATGCAACCCATCTGCTTCAAGTTTCTATTCTGCTACAGTGTTGTTTGCATCATCCCTGACAAATACACTTTTAAATAAATAAAAAAATGTCAGGTAGAGAGAAGACAGTGAGAGAATATAATACAAGGTTTAATTTTTGTCTAATTAACCTAATTTAAAAAATCATTATAGCTCATTATTTGCCAGTGCTCAAATTGGAAAGTCACGAATCTAAGGTTTCTGCCAATGTTTTTGCCGAATATGATAAAATCTCACAGTAAGACATATATATATATATATATATATATATATATATTATATATACATTATATATATATATTTTTTTTATATACATTATATATATGTTTATATATATATATATATATATATATAAATAGTGATTATAGCTTATATAAATATAAGCTATAATCACTTTTTTGCTGCTCGGAACAACAACAAGATGGCGTCTATGGACTGCAGGCCTACAGTACGCACTGGAATTCAGAGGGCTATCGCGAACGGGACAGAGATGCGCGTGGTGAGTAACACGGCCCTCGCTCACCTTGAGGAACTCGAACTCGGCCTCCGTCTCCGAGGCACCGTAGTAGGTGCTGTGGAGTTTGGGCAGGTCCTCTTTGATGGAGGTCTGGTCCATCTTATCCAGAACCGTAGCGGGGAGGTAGTGCTCCAGTCTGAAGTAGGTCTTCCCATGGAGCTAGAAAAGAGAAGGGGAAGGTGGCAACATTTTAGCTGAGAAAACCTGATCTTTAATGTCGATATTGTGCTAGGTTTGGGTTGCTTTTGGGTTGCGTTTAAGGACAATGCTAATTTTTGACAACCTGGACCTTATTTACGACATATTATAAGACGTTTGACTCACCGAGATCACTTTGGTGTAGTTCGGAGGCATGTAGAAGAAATTTAAAATCCAGCGCGAGCCAGTATATCCATGTAATGGCGGTGGTGGGGGCACCGAGAATACAGTTACTAAAAATCTATTTTCTGCCGTGAAACGGTTGTTTTCATCAATCTGTCTTTATGAATCGCTAGTTGTGCTTACATAGAGCGTAGGCCTGTTGTGGTTGTTCACATGCCTCTGTAATATGATCTTTAGAAACGTCTTTCGAAACAAAATAGCTTCCCCACTTGCTCCAGCATGCATGCGCACAGCGCGCAATCGTTGCTCCAGCACACTGTGCGCATGCGTGCTGGAGCAAGTGAGGAAGCTATTTCGTGTCTAAAGATGTTTCTAAAGATCATATTATATGATCATAAGGTCCAGGTTGTCAAAAACGAGCATTGTCCTTTAAGTCTTGTGTGACATTGATTTGGCTGATTGAATAGCGCTATTCCCCAGTAGATGGCTACCTCGGGCTGGTAGTCTCCAAACTCCGCCTGCAGCGCCAGGGAAGCCAGCAGCATCGCATTCTCCGTGTCGCAGCGCACCCTCTCCTCTAGAATATCCTTCCTCAGCTGCAAGTAGTACTGGTGTTTCGTCATGGTGTGCCTGGCGGGGAACACAAGGAGCCTTGACTGAGACGCTCATATCAGCCTAGAGACTCAAACGGTGTCAAATATCGGATGTAGATAGATAGATAGATAGATAGATAGATAGATAGATAGATAGATATCAGTACAGTACATATGGCAAAGCGCTGTACTGGTCATACGGATCCAGAGAGGTCATGCTTAGTGCGGACACTTGCGTCCAGACGATCTACTGCTTTGTCTCTCACTGTATGAGGTTGACGTCGTCCAGGAAGAACTTGATGCGCAGGAACAGGTTGAAGGGGACGTCCGCTTTCCTCTTCCTGGGCTCCTCCTTCCAGCCCTCGGGCGCCACCTTGGAGAGTTTGGTGTCGGGATCCACGAAGAAGAACTCGTTATCTGCGGGGAGCCGTCGGGGGAGGGGGATGGGAGGAAGGGGGGTCAGAGCGGATGACTCACCCCTACTAACGAACTATCAGCTGAGGCAAATGACAAATCCTCGTTCCGTCCGATTCCGAACGTCACGGGCGCAAGCGTGTAAAGACGAGAGTATGAACGCGCCGACGCGCGCAAATCCTGACGCGAGCAATTCTGCTTTTGCCGTGCGCCTAAAGAGGCGGCCCGTGCCCCGCCCGTGCCCCGCCCGTGATCACAACAAGCGGATATCAAACGGACAGGATCCCGTGGCAGTGGGTTAACTCCCTGTTAGAGCAGACAGGTGGGCGCTCTGTAAGATACTGTACTGGGGGGGCGGAATGTAAACAGTCATCAGGGTGTGACGACGCACGCATATACAGACACACACACACACACACGAGACAGATGGGTATAAACACGGACGCACACACAAACAAACCGTCTCTCTCTCTCTCTCTCTCTCTCTCTCTCTCTCTCTCTCTCTCTCTCTCTCTCTCTCCCTCCCGTCCTCCCTCCCTCCCTCTCTCCCCCCCTCCCTCCCTCCCTCCCTCCCGTCCGTGCGTACCATTGAGGCAGGCCAGTCCGAAGAGGTGGTGCTCGACCAGGCCCACGTGGGCCACCGCCATGTCCAGCGCGTCCTTACACACCGCCTTGACGTCACAGCTCAGCTCCAGCTTCTGGCCACTCAGCAGAACCACGCCCACCTTCCTCTGAACCTCCTCCAGCTTCCCGCGCTTGTTCTGGACAGAGGGATGGAGGGAGGGAGAGATGGAGGGAGGGAGAGATGGAGGGAGGGAGAGATGGAGAGGGGGAGAGGGCGGGGGTGGATAGAAAGGGGAGGGAGGGACAGAGAGAGAGAGAGAAGAAGAGAACAAGAGAGATAGAAAGACAGAGAGAGAGATAGAAATAGAGAAAGTACAGAATGAAAGAGAGAAAGACAGAGGGAGAGATAGATAGAAATAGACAAAGAGAGAGAGAAAGAGTGAGAGAAAGACAGAGTGAGAACGAGAGAGAACAATTAGCCTGTAAGTGCTTTGATGTTTGCTGCTGGCCCGTGTGAAAACGGCGTGTAACGCGATCAGACAGAGCTCCTCGCCGCCAGGCCTCACCATGATGGAGGAGGGGACCGCCAGGGGGACGCACGGCTCGCTGGTCATCTTCACAAACTCGGGACCGAAGAAGTTCTGCTGGGGGGGAGGGGGTGGGGGGTGGGGGGGGTGGAAGAACGACAGTTTAAGGGTGTCTTCACACCTACACATTTCATCCGTTTGGAATCGGACTATCGGACCAAAAAAGTTTGCTCCTCTTCGTTTGGAGAGGTGTGAACGCGTATTCGAACTCGGCCCCCGGATCAAACAACCGAACCCTGGTTCGCCTAAAAAGCAAGGACTCGGTCCGCTTCGAAAGGGACCACGCTTCGGTTCGCTTTTGGTGTGAACGCGCATCGGACTATCCGTAGGACCAAAACAAAGAGCACGTCTGTGTGATAGGTACACGGAGAAGGTCTCGTCGGCATCCATCAGGGCCCGTATTCTGCGTCAGTACCAACTCCTACGACTCCTTTGCATTGAAAAAAGCAGCGCGCCTTCATTGTTTACACGCATCCAGATTCGGTCATGCTCATATTGGGTCACTGTTGTTATTTGGCCAGATCACCAAATAATCACAAGTAGCGCCAGTATGGTAAATGCAATGCACTGTTGCGGCTCCATTTTAACAGTGATTGCTCTAATTACATGCGGTTAATGATAGATTTTCCCTCGTAATTTTTCTAGCCAATAGATGAGCAACCTGTACGACCGCATGACATTTGTTTACATGTGTCGGTTCGATGACACAAATGACCGTGTGAACGCCAACCAGACCAAAAAACAACAACAACAACAATGTTGCAACTTCACTCATTTGGTCTGGTCCTCGGTTCGGTTCTTTCTGGTGTGATCGCAACCTAAGAGCGAGAACGACGCGAGGCGAAACGCGGCGACGCGTCTCTCGGGGCGGCTCCTGACCGTCCTGACCTTGTGTTTGCGGTGCGGGAGCGTGAGGGGGCAGAGGGGGTCCCGCAGGTCCAGCATGGAGGTGCGGGGCAGGGCCAGGGGCGCGGGCTCGTCCCCGGGGTACGCCATGCTAGCCCGGGACAGCCGGTGAGCCAGGTGGGCCTGCAGCCTCTGGACCTCCTCCTCTTGGCGATGCAGGAGCAGCTCGGCCCCGGCCAGGCCCTCGTCCGCCGCCCCCTCGTACAGCCTGGAGGGAGGGGGGGGGAGAGCAACGGCGTCAGTCAACGTCTTTTTACAATTTGGAACTTTGCTTCAACCATTCGCCGGTAAGTCTCCCGAGGTTGTCATTAAGGCTTTTTAAAAGCTTCCTTATAGGCCCGGGTTCAAGAAAGTTCCCCAAAATAGCTGTTACGGTCCGTCGACCCGTTTACCGACAATGGACTTCAAAGAGCTACCACGGTATACACAGCCCGGCTGGAATATTAAAGAGAAACAAAGAAAAAAAGAAGAAATAAACATTTCGCTGCCCTGTCATATTAACATTAGGGCCAGGATTAGATTTGGGCTGCTGGTATTACTGTCAACACAGGGGCAGGAAGGCTGGTGTGTGTGTCGGGGGGGGGGCAGTAGAGTCCATCATCCCTTGATGCCAGAGATTAGAGCTCTGGACAGGAGTTCTCACATTAGTGACCTCACAGCACAGGCATGGGGGGCCAGAACAGCAGGACCAGCTGTGTGCAGTGGTGTGGACAGCCTGCTCTGTGCCCTGTTGGCATACATACACACACACGCACACACGCACACACACACGCACGCACGCACGCACACACACAATCCATGAGACTGGATCCGAATGAAGAGGATAGAAGGTTGCCACCAGGGGGTGCAGGAGAGCTACAGATTAACACACACACGCACACACACACACGCACACACACGCACACACACGCACACACACGCACACACACGCACACACACGCACACACACACACACACGCACACACACGCACACACACGCGCACACACACGCACACACACGCACACACACACACACACACACACTCCAAGAGAATGGCTGACAGGAAGTAAACATTAACCTTTACCAGGTAAGAATGTTTGAAACAAACCAGGTCAAGTCGTTAATGAACGACATTTCACTTCCTGACGAAAAAGGACCTTTGACTTCAGATTTGTGATTTTATTTTCCCCATCCCATATGGGTGTATGGTTTTATGCCTTCAGACACGTCCAGAATAGTCTGTTCTTAAGGTCTGAGAGTAAAGAGTGTCGTGGGAATAAGCTCAGCCGGTGCTACCGGTGGTTGACCATTAACAGGTGCTTGTCTGGGTCAGGGTAGGCAGCTCTGGAGCTCTGGACCTCGGAGGAGATCCACGTTCAGGTTCAGGGGTCTACGGCGTGCTTGGCTGCACAGGAATGTGAGGGTGGACATGTTCACTGTCTGGGAGAGTGGAGGCTGCTTGATGGGAGCTGCACGCCAGAGAACGTTGTGTGTCTTGTGGCTGCTGCTGTGTGTGTGTGTGTGTGTGTTTGCTTTTAATGCTTTTAATGTCTCATGTAAAGCACCTTGAATTGCCCTGTGGCTGAAATGTGCTATATAAATAAACTTGCCTTGCCTTGCCTTGCCTTGTGTGTGTGTGTGTGTGTGTGTGTGTGCGTGTGTGCGCGGCGTACCTGTGTCTGTGTGCGTTGAGGCTGGCGAGCGTCGAGACGTCGTGCTCTGACAGGGCCACCTGGGAGCTGAACCTCCGCCCCTCCTCCGCCTTCTTAGCTGAGACAGATCAGAAGGATGGATGTCAGCCATACAGTACACAGTTAGCTGTAGACCGCACGCACGCACGCACGCCCACAACCGATCGGCCAGGGAGATGCAGTGCCTGAAATAGAGCTAGTGATAGTGACCCAGATGAGTCAGTTGTGATTATGATCACTCCCACTGTGAAACCCCACTGAAACCCTTCGGATGGATGAAACCGACGAGGGGAATTTCTTTTATTTACCGTATCGTGGCGAGAAGCTCTCAAGTACTGTAAGCATTTCACTGTACATTGTACAGTCCGGACCAAAATAAACCGGATTGAACTCGATTGTGACACGGAGGTGCCTTATAATCTCTCCGTAGCGCACTTGTAATCCAAAATGCATTTCCCACATTTCAATTTGGAAATGGATTTGGGATTATGGACGGTGTGTGATTGGGCGTCTGCGGTGGTGTGACCTGGGGGGGGCCGTCGCTACCTTGTCTGTACTCGTGGTCCGAGGAGGTGACCGAGGGACTCTCACTGGACGAGCTGTAGTCACTGTGGTACCGCCGGTGGGAGTGGAGGGGGTCTGGGAGAGAGAAAAGGGGAGAGAGAGAGAGAGAGAGAGAGAAGGGGAGAGAGAGAGAGAGAGAGAGAGAGAGGTGTGGGGGGGGAGAAAAAGAGAGGGGAGAGAGAGAGAGGGGTGTGGGGGGGAGAGAGAGAGAGAGAGAGAGAAGGGGAGAGAGAGAGAGAGGTGTGGGGGGGGGGAAGAGAGAGGAGAGAGAGAAAAGAGAGAAAGATATTGAGAGAGAGAAGAGAGAACGAAAGAGAAAGAGAGAGAGGGAAGAAAGAGAGGAAGAAAGAGAAAGAGAGATTAAGAGAGAGAAGCGAGAGAGAAAGAGAGAGAAGCGAGAGAGAAAAAGAGAGAGGAGAGAGAGAAAAGAGAGAAAGAGATTGAGAGAGAGAGAGAGGGGGGGAGAGAGAGAGAGAGAGAGAGGTGTGGGGGGGAGAAAAAGAGAGAGGAGAGAGAGAGAGGTGTGGGGGGGAGAAAAAGAGAGAGGAGAGAGAGAGAGGTGTGGGGGGGAGGAAAAAGAGAGAGGAGAGAGAGAAAGAGAGAAAGAGATTGAGAGAGAGAAGAGAGAACGAAAGAGAAAGAGAGAGAGGGAAGAAAGAGAGGAAGAAAGAGAAAGAGAGATTAAGAGAGAGAAGCGAGAGAGAAAGAGAGAGAGAGCAACAATTACTCATATAGCCCCAAGGGAATATTTTGAATTGTGATGTTGGCAATTCAGTTTTATGGCTTTAACGTGATTAAACACTCATGGTTTTATGACGTTATGAGTATAGAACCTCTGTTCTGAGACAACATTTCATGACTGACATGTGAGCTGAAATAGCCCAGTGTGAATCCCAGAACCATACAGCAAAGACCAGGCCTAACCCTAACCCCAGAGACCAGGCCTAACCCTAACCCTAACCCTAACCCTAACCCCATGTGAGCTGTAATAGCCCAGTGTGAATCCCAGAACCATACAGCAAAGACCAGGCCTAACCCTAACCCCAGAGACCAGGCCTAACCCTAACCCTAACCCTAACCCCAGAGACCAGGCCTAACCCTAACCCCAGAGACCAGGCCTAACCCTAACCCTAACCCCAGAGACCAGGCCTAACCCTAACCCCAGAGACCAGGCCTAACCCTAACCCCAGAGACCAGGCCTAACCCTAACCCCAGAGACCAGGCCTAACCCTAACCCCAGAGACCAGGCCTAACCCTAACCCCAGAGACCAGGCCTAACCCTAACCCTAACCCCATGTGAGCTGTAATAGCCCAGTGTGAATCCCAGAACCATACAGCAATGTTTACATCTTCCAAAATGGAACTTCTTCTTTCTACAAAGTTAAAACTATTTTGACTCCCTTTCTTTTTTTTGTTCCCAAAAAAAAGGCAATTTCCCTGGGATTGGCCTGGTCTGGGGTTAGGGTTAGGGTTAGGCCTGGTCTCTGGGGTTAGGGTTAGGCCTGGTCTGGGGTTAGGGTTAGGCCTGGTCTCTGGGGTTAGGGTTAGGCCTGGTCTGGGGTTAGGGTTAGGCCTGGTCTCTGGGGTTAGGGTTAGGGTTAGGCCCGGTCTGGGGTTAGGGTTAGGGTTAGGCCTGGTCTCTGGGGTTAGGGTTAGGGTTAGGCCTGGTCTCTGGGGTT
The DNA here is from genome assembly GCF_949987555.1 of Borostomias antarcticus. Taxonomy (NCBI): domain Eukaryota; kingdom Metazoa; phylum Chordata; class Actinopteri; order Stomiiformes; family Stomiidae; genus Borostomias; species Borostomias antarcticus. Next base: position 28,720,647 of record NC_140241.1, on the reverse strand, counting down.
AGGGTTAGGGTTAGGCCTGGTCTCTGGGGTTAGGGTTAGGGTTAGGCCTGGTCTCTGGGGTTAGGGTTAGGCCTGGTCTCTGGGGTTAGGGTTAGGCCTGGTCTCTGGGGTTAGGGTTAGGGTTAGGGTTAGGCCTGGTCTCTGGGGTTAGGGTTAGGCCTGGTCTCTGGGGTTAGGGTTAGGCCTGGTCTCTGGGGTTAGGGTTAGGCCCGGTCTCTGGGGTTAGGGTTAGGGTTAGGCCTGGTCTCTGGGGTTAGGGTTAGGCCTGGTCTCTGGGGTTAGGGTTAGGGTTAGGCCTGGTCTCTGGGGTTAGGGTTAGGCCTGGTCTCTGGGGTTAGGGTTAGGCCTGGTCTCTGGGGTTAGGGTTAGGGTTAGCCTGGTCTCTGGGGTTAGGGTTAGGCCTGGTCTCTGGGGTTAGGGTTAGGCCTGGTCTCTGGGGTTAGGGTTAGGGTTAGGCCTGGTCTCTGGGGTTAGGGTTAGGCCCGGTCTCTGGGGTTAGGGTTAGGCCTGGTCTCTGGGGTTAGGGTTAGGGTTAGGCCTGGTCTCTGGGGTTAGGGTTAGGCCTGGTCTCTGGGGTTAGGGTTAGGCCTGGTCTCTGGGGTTAGGGTTAGGCCTGGTCTCTGGGGTTAGGGTTAGGGTTAGGCCTGGTCTCTGGGGTTAGGGTTAGGCCCGGTCTCTGGGGTTAGGGTTAGGCCCGGTCTCTGGGGTTAGGGTTAGGCCTGGTCTCTGGGGTTAGGGTTAGGGTTAGGCCTGGTCTCTGGGGTTAGGTTAGGCCTGGTCTCTGGGGTTAGGGTTAGGGTTAGGCCTGGTCTCTGGGGTTAGGGTTAGGGTTAGGCCTGGTCTCTGGGGTTAGGGTTAGGCCTGGTCTCTGGGGTTAGGGTTAGGGTTAGGCCTGGTCTCTGGGGTTAGGGTTAGGCCTGGTCTCTGGGGTTAGGGTTAGGCCTGGTCTCTGGGGTTAGGGTTAGGGTTAGGCCTGGTCTCTGGGGTTAGGGTTAGGCCTGGTCTCTGGGGTTAGGGTTAGGGTTAGGCCTGGAGTATACCAAGCACACACAGACAGGGCATAGACGCTGCAATCTGCAGTCCCCATGTAATCCGGTTGACGGTTGGGGTAAATAACAGCTCGGCAAATGATATATCTGGTTTAGGGTTGTCACAATACTAGGAAGTTGAACTTCAATACCATCCCACTTAGTGACAAACAGTAGTGTCTCTGTAGTTCATTCGCACTGCCTTCAATTTGTGAAATGATTCCTCTCTCTCCCCGTTCTCCGTCCGTCTCAAACCTCCCTTCCCCTCGTCCGTGTTAAACGAAGCAAAACGAAACCTCGACCTCACCTTCTCTCTCCATCCCCTCTCGCTGTAACACCCCCCCTCTCCACCTCCACATCTCTCTCTCCTCCTTCCACTCCCCCCTCCTCATCCATCCATCACCACCCACCCACCCACCCACCCACCCATCCATCCATCCATCCATCCATCATCCATCCATCCATCCATCCATCCATCCATCCATCCATCATCCATCCATCCATCCATCCATCCATCCATCCATCCATCCATCCATCCATCCATCCATCCATCCATCCATCCATCCATCCATCCATCCATCCATCATCCATCCATCCATCCATCCATCCATCCATCCATCCATCCATCCATCCATCCATCCATCCATCCATCCACATCCATCCATCATCCATCCATCATCCATCCATCCATCATCCATCCATCCATCCATCCATCCATCCATCCATCCATCCATCCATCCATCCATCCATCCATCCATCCATCCATCCATCCATCCCATCCATCCATCCATCATCCATCCATCCATCCATCCATCCATCCATCATCCATCCATCCATCCATCCATCATCCATCCATCCATCCATCCATCCATCCATCCATCCATCCATCCATCCATCCATCCATCCATCCATCCATCCATCCATCCATCCATCCATCCATCCCCAGGCGCCCGGCCCCTAAAGCTCCACAGAGCAGGAGAGCCTCTGACTGGCTTCAGCAGGAACTAACCAGCTCATGATTACATCACGGGAAGAAAACCAATGCGTCCGTTCAGCTCTCTAGGAGGAGGCCGTAACCAGTATGATCGCAATCAAATCGGAACTTCTTACCAATCATTTTGTGACGTGATGGAATATGCTCCGGAACCATCGATGCCACTGAATGAGAAATGGAGATGAGGTCTGTTTTAAAAGGTGCTATCGGATGGGAATCTAAGTATCGGTTTTGGTGACATCCCTAATCTGCTTTGTCAGGCGGTGTAGATCTTCCTAGTTGCAGATGTAGGGAGTGCGAGTGGATGAAGCAAAGCTCTGAAAGCTGTACAGTCTTCCGTCTTTGAAAGCCTGACGTCCAATAGGAACACCTTTTACCGACACACACATGTGCGCGCACACAAACACACACACACACGACACACACACACACACACACACACACACACACCACACACACACACACACACACACACACACACCACACACACACACACACACACAC